>NC_079536.1:110000-127500 GCF_003711565.1 Takifugu flavidus
TTCTGAAACCTTTGGACATTTTCCCTCACTGAAGATAGCTCCTTTCCATTATTCAGAAAGAGTTTGGACTTTTTCCCTCTTCCAAACAAATAGTTTCTTGGGATTGTTGCTGTGCAGGATTGAATTTCAGAGGGGGAAAATTCAGACATGTTATGTGGTGGAAGAGTGTAAGTCTATCGCTGGTGTGACCGCTCATGACGGCACACGTCTCCATGTATTTAAACACCACACTCACACAAATATTGCAAAACCCTGTCTATGTTTGTCCTCCAGGATGAGGAATCACCAGCAGCATCTCCATGATGTGGAACTCCATGAGAGCGCGTGAATGTCTCGGAACGTCTCCGTTTCATTTCTATTCTGGTGACTGTAGAGCCGCTGAGGCCAGGCCGGGTTGAGCACGTGTGACAGCAGCAAGACACAATAGTGTGTTAAAGTTGTGTGTTTATGGTGTTCTGGAGAGAGAGAGAGAGAGATGAGGCTGGAGACGTAGAGCCCCTCAATTAGCTCTTGGATGAGGAGAAATCGTGAGAGAGAGCGAGAGATGAGGAAGGAGGGAGGAAAAATCGTACGTTTTCCGTACGACAGCCTCACACAGTTCATGCTAACTGAAACGCAACACAATACACGTTAAATAATTAAAAAGAACCTCTACGGTTGGTTGGACAGGGGTATAGTAGTCGCTGTGTGTGTGTGTGTGTGTGTGTGTGTGTGTGTGTGTGTGTGTGTGTGTGTGGGTCTATGTGTTTGGGTCTGCGTGTTCTTGTATTACTAAATTTGTGAGGACAATGTGTGTGTGTGTGGGTCTGTGTGTGTGTCGGTCTGTGTGTGTGTGTCGGTCTGTGTGTGTGTCTATGTGTGTGGGTCTGTGTGTGTGTGTGTCGGTCTGTGTGTGTGTGTGTCTGTGTTTGTGTGTGTGGGTCTGTGTGTGTGTGTGGGTGTGTGTGTGTGGGTCTCTGTGTGTGTGTGTGTGTCTATGTGTAAACAGTTATTGCAGTTGAATATTTATCATACTCGTTACAATATTGCAGTTATTATAACGAGCTGATCAGACCGACACTGTCCCTGGATGATCGGAGGCAATGTGATGTAACCCTTTGATGTTTTGCTGTCTTGGTTTCAGCCTCTGCTCTCAAAACCACATCAGCCTCAGTTTCAACATGGCCCCACCATTGTTGTGTACACGTCGGATACGTGCACGTACATCCATGTTTACCCCCCCACCCCCCTCCCTTACTGGCTCTGTGCTCATGAACACTTTGCAAGGATACGTGCACGTACATCCATGTTTACCCCCCCACCCCCCTCCCTTACTGGCTCTGTGCTCATGAACACTTTGCAAGGATACGTGCACGTACATCCATGTTTACCCCCCCCCACCCCCCTCCCTTACTGGCTCTGTGCTCATGAACACTTTGCAAGGATACGTGCACGCCATGTTTACCCCCCCACCCCCCTCCCTTACTGGCTCTGTGCTCATGAACACTTTGCAAGGATACGTGCACGCCATGTTTACCCCCCCACCCCCCTCCCTTACTGGCTCTGTGCTCATGAACACTTTGCAAGGATACGTGCACGCCATGTTTACCCCCCCCCCACCCCCCTCCCTTACTGGCTCTGTGCTCATGAACACTTTGCAGGATCGGCTGCTGTGGTCACGCTCATTTTGATTGGAGTCAAAGCTCTTAAAGAACAGTTTCAAATCTGCGAACACAAAACTTCTGTTGAATGTTTTATAGTTAACTACCGTTAGCATATTTTATAGTTACGTAGCATTAGCTTGAAGAGCTACCCTGACATTTCCCTTTTTGCTGTCTTAACTATAGATCCAGGTGCCTAATCAGCCCGGTACCAACACAAATAATGGAAACAGGAATAAACTCAAAAGTGAGAAGCTTCTTCTTGCCCGTGTGTCCTTGTGATGGACAGACTGGACACAACTGTTGTTCTTTTGTTTCTTCATGTGGTCACAAACTATCGGTGATGACTGTCGACCAACCTACAAAACAATCCCATGATTCTAACGTTTGGAGACATCCTTCATTGGGAGTCGTTTTGTGCCAGGAAAGTTGTTTTTTTTATGCTCATGATGAAACGATGCATGCTAACTGTGGTCCTGTAGGACCTTTAGGGTCATACAGTGACTCGCCTCGCCATCCCAGAATAAGGTTGATAATGTTGCTTCCTGTTTCAAAATAGCAATTTGAGTGTGGTTTCTGCTGGATGAGTCGACCGGTCCCTCAGCAGATGTGCACCCACCATGTGCACCAGCGCTAGCTAATTGAGCATTCTGTGTGTCAGCCTTCTTTGCTATAAGCTAGCCAGCATGCCCAGCGTGGGGCTGGCGTGATGAAGGCCTTGGTTGGCACCTGTCAGTCAGTGGACAGTCAAGTGCAGCCCCCCCATTAGCCTGGCTGACAGCCCTGCACTGAGGGCATTACTGACGTGCCGCTTCAGCAGCTTGATGCTACCCAGCCTGCTTCCCTTCAGGCCCTCACCTCATATATGGACACATCCAGGAGCCACTCACCTCGGAGGTTCAGGCCAGGGCAGAACATCATCCTGACAAGCTGTGTCCATCACCACCCCGGCCCCTCCCGCCCGTCCCATGACCTCGTTCATAATGGCTGTTCATTTAGAGCTATTTAATCATCGATGGTTAATACTAAACCATCCAAAGATCTTTCAAAAGCTTCTTTTCTCCTGCTGTTTCAGCATTACTGACTTCACTCGGCGACCTTTAAAATAAAGTAAAATTTCCTACTGGATGTTATAGACGCTCCGATCCTGATAAAACACCGAAGTTCCTTTTTTAACGACACAAAGCCACAACAACCACTCTCCAAACACACAGTTCTCAGATTTGTAATAATATTAAAGAGATCCTTGATCTTTAGTTTGACGACGTATAAATGAGGCCAAAACTGAAGGTTTTCCAAGGTGGATGAACCTTTTCCCAACTATTCTGGCCAGGAATTCTTTGCTCCTGATTCCAGATCAATATTCCACTCCTCAAAATTCATGACTTTGCTCAAGAAAGGGCGAAACCTTTAATCAATGCAGGTTGGTGACCTCTGACATTGATCAGGCTGCCAACCATCTACGATGATCTTAACGAGTTCTGATTACAGGAAAATGGAAAACTGAGGAATTCATTCAAAGCACAACAAGAGAGCGGAAACCGAACTGATCTGGTTTCCCTCCGTCTGTGAGGTGCTAAAAAGGTTCTGCTGGACGTTATTATGCAGCCTCGACAGTGGAAATGTGGAGATCTACTCTGATCTACTCTGATCTACTCTGACTTCTGTGTATAAGTTCCATGACAGTAAATGATGTGTTGCTTCTTTACAGGACTCATGCTAATTACATGCTAATGTATCTCCAGCTGGATAATGAGCCCATCTCACCGGAAACGTTCCTTCCTATCATCACTTTTATTGTTCTGATTGATTCATCTTGATGATCAAGTGTGACACTTTGCTTTAAAAATGTTTAGAAACCTGACAGGACGGGATGAAGGAGATCAACGAGGCTGGAACGGATCCGTCCCACGACGGCGCTGGGATGTGAACAGAACCCAAAGTTGGAGACGGGACCAGTTTTGAAAATAACCAGGATTTAAAATATGGTTTCGTAACAAAAATGATGTTTAGGTGGATGAATCAATGTCTTCTATAATTTGCTTACACACACACACACACACACACACACACACACAACACACACACACACACACACACACACTCCCCTGTGAGGCCTAATTGTTCCACACCCTCCTTCCCTCTCTCGCTCTCCTTCCTTCCCTCTCCACCTCCTTCCTTCCCTCTCTTGCTCTCCTTCCTTCCTTCCCTCTCCACCTACTTCCTTCCCTCTCTCGCTCTCCTTCCTCCCTCTCCACCTACTTCCTTCCTCTCTCGCTCTCCTTCCTTCCTCTCCACCTACTTCCTTCCCTCTCTCGCTCTCCTTCCTTCCCTCTCTCTCTCTCCTTCCTTCCTCTCTCGCTCTCCTTCCTTCCCTCTCTCTCTCTCCTTCCTTCCCTCTCCACCTCCTTCCTTCCCTCTCTTGCTCTCCTTCCTTCCCTCTCCACCTACTTCCTTCCCTCTCTCTCTCTCCTTCCTTCCCTCTCTCGCTCTCCTTCCTTCCTCTCTCGCTCTCCTTCCTTCCCTCTCTCGCTCTCCTTCCTTCCCTCTCTCGCTCTCCTTCCTTCCCTCTCCACCTCCTTCCTTCCCTCTCTTGCTCTCCTTCCTTCCCTCTCCACCTACTTCCTTCCCTCTCTATCTCTCCTTCCTTCCCTCTCCACCTCCTTCCTTCCCTCTCTATAGGGTTAGGGTTAGGGTTAGAGCAACAGTTGCATTAAACGAGCAACAGTTGCATTAAACGAGCAACAGTTGCATTAAACGAGCAGCAGTTGCATTAAACGAGCAACAGTTGCATTAACGAGCAACAGTTGCATTAAACGAGCAACAGTTGCATTAAACGAGCAGCAGTTGCATTAAACGAGCAGCAGTTGCATTAAACGAGCAACAGTTGCATTAAAACGAGCAACAGTTGCATTAAACGAGCAGCAGTTGCATTAAACGAGCAGCAGTTGCATTAAACGAGCAGCAGTTGCATTAAAACGAGCAACAGTTGCATTAAAACGAGCAGCAGTTGCATTAAACGAGCAACAGTTGCATTAAACGAGCAACAGTTGCATTAAACGAGCAGCAGTTGCATTAAAACGAGCAACAGTTGCATTAAACGAGCAGCAGTTGCATTAAACGAGCAACAGTTGCATTAAACGAGCAGCAGTTGCATTAAACGAGCAACAGTTGCATTAAAACGAGCAACAGTTGCATTAAACGAGCAGCAGTTGCATTAAACGAGCAGCAGTTGCATTAAACGAGCAACAGTTGCATTAAACGAGCAACAGTTGCATTAAACGGGCCATAATGCGATGATAGCATTATGGTTAGGGTTAGTGGTTAGAGGTTAGGGTTAGTGGTTAGGGTTAGTGGTTAGAGGTTAGGGTTAGTGGTTAGGGTTAGTGCTGTGGTTAGGGTTAGTGCTGTGGTTCTGTCTCAACAGGACTCTGCCGTAGAGCTAATGCAGCTATTGTGTGTCCGGTTGCATTTCAACATCAAAATATAAAGTTTGGGTTGTTTTTGGCTGATTATCCGAAGCCCTCTGACTAAATTCTTCACACATGGATACTGGAGGAGCTTCTACCTGCTAATGTTGGTGTAGGTCTGAACTGTGGTTACATTTAAACCCAAAGAGGACAGGTAGTCAGGACTAGAATAAAGTCCCACAGGCAAATCCATACAAATACTGAGTGGAAGAACAAGCTCAAAGCAATAAACCAGTAAGCCCAGTAAACCCAGCCAGTTACCAGAGACCCCTGATGAATACACCATCCTGCAGTGAGTGCAAAGAAGGAACATTATTCCACAAATGGAACATTATTCCACAAATACAATCATTCATTGTTTAGAAGGAATAAACATACATTTGCCAATAATAAAGCATTTTGCACATATCAGTCACAATCACTCTTTTTCAGTAATATTAACAGTATTTGGAAACACAATATACCAGTGCACCATTTGCCCCAGGACCCCCAAGTAGCAGAGCAAGGAGTAGAAAGGACCCCGAACCAGGATCAGGCTCCTGTGGAAGGACCCTCCTCCCGGGGGTTGGCAGGGGAAAGGAAGAAGAGCAGGGTTGAGGAGAAGAGCACCTACACCAAGCTGGACTGTAGGGGTCAGGCAGCAGGTCAACGTGTAGGTGCGGAGTCAGTGAAACCTGGGGGTAGGTGCACATTGGGGGCGGGGGGCTAATGAAGTTGGGTGAGAGAGATCAACAAGGTGAGAGAAGAATTGTTTCAGGAAAACAGAGTGTCACAGAGCCTAATAGGATCTTGAACATCAGGGCCTAAGGAGGTGATTTGGAGACCCCTTGATTGGATAATAAATCCCCAAGGACCGTAGGACAATAGCGCTTTTAGCTTGACACCCTCAATCAAGAAATAAGTAAATGAATTAATCTGAGGCATAAATACTGCATTTAAAAACCTCCACAAAAACACAGTGCAAGAGAAAAGAAAATGAAAGAGGCTGCAAAACAAGCGCAGGGAGGGGCGGCTCTGGGTGAAGCCACACCAGAGAGGAACAGATGCTCCTCCACCAGAAGAGAAGGAACACAAGGCCACTCCAGCTAGAGGGTCCCTCAGGACCAGGGACAGAGGAACGGGGTCAAGGATGAAGTGGCTGAAGTTTAGTTACCACAGGAAATCAAATACCCGAAGATCGTCGGTAGAAGCAAGAAGCACACACACACACACACACACACACACACACACACACACACACACACACACACACACACTCTGAGGTTCAGTAACCCCTGGATGAAATTGGAAAAAGCACATAGGTTTAGCAAATAGCCACATTTTTCCTCAACAGGAAGAGAAAAAAACTTTAGCAATCAGAAGAAATGTTGGTGTTCTGGCAGCCTGATATGGACTAACCCTAACACTACTAACCCTAACCCTAACCCTGATACGGACTAACCCTAACCCTACTAACCCTAACCCTAACACTACTAACCCTAACCCTAACCCTAACCCTGATACGGACTAACCCTAACCCTACTAACCCTAACCCTAACCCTGATACGGACTAACCCTAACCCTAACCCTAACCCTGATACAGACTAACCCTAACCCTAACCCTATCCCGGATACGGACTAACCCTAACCCTACTAACCCTAACCCTAACCCTACTAACCCTAACCCTGATACGGACTAACCCTAACCCTACTAACCCTAACCCTGATACAGACTAACCCTAACCCTAACCCCTAACCCTAACCCTACTAACCCTAACCCTGATACGGACTAACCCTAACCCTACTAACCCTAACCCTACTAACCCTAACCCTAATCCCTACTAACCCTAACCCCTACTAACCCTAACCCCTAACCCTAACCCTACTAACTCTAACCCTATCCCTGATACGGACTAACCCTAACCCTAACCCTACTAACCCTAACCCCTAACCCTAACCCTACTAACCCTAACCATGATACGGACTAACCCTAACCCTACTAACCCTAACCCTAATCCCTTTTAACCCTAACCCCTAACCCTACTAACCCTAACCCTAACCCTACTAACCCTAACCCTGATACAGACTAACCCTAACCCTACTAACCCTAACCTAACCCTACTAACCCTAACCCTATCCCTGATACGGACTAACCCTAACCCTAACCCTACTAACCCTAACCCTAACCCTACTAACCCTAACACTGATACAGACTAACCCTAACCCTACTAACCCTAACCCTACTAACCCTAACCCTAACCCTACTAACCCTAACCCCTAACCCTAACCCTACTAACCCTAACCCTGATACGGACTAACCCTAACCCCTACTACCCCTAACCCTAACCCCTAACCCTAACCCCTAACCCTAACCCTACTAACCCTAACCCTAACCCCTAACCCTAACCCTACTAACCCTAACCCCTAACCCTAACCCTACTAACCCTAACCCTGATACGGACTAACCCTAACCCTACTAACCCTAACCCTGATACGGACTAACCCTAACCCCTAACCCTAACCCTACTAACCCTAACCCTGATACGGACTAACCCTAACCCCTAACCCTACTAACCCTAACCCTAACCCCTAACCCTAACCCTACTAACCCTAACCCTGATACGGACTAACCCTAACCCCTAACCCTAACCCTACTAACCCTAACCCTAACCCCTACTACCCCTAACCCTAACTTTTTTTAAAATAACTTTTTACACTCTTCTTTTGGGCAGTGAAAAACATGTATCCATGATACTCTACATTAATATAATATAAACCATAAAATGACATTTGAAAATCCAACCCATAGTTCACATGGTGTAAATCTTTTTGAACGATATTCTCGACACTGCAACAACTTCTCCGTCTTCCAGGTAACGAATGGATGAAACATCTAATAAGTCAGAGAGCAACAGGACGAGAGCGGAGCCACAACAGCGATACTCGCGCCGCTGATCTGTCAGCTAAATTAGCTGTCATATCTGCTGAATTAGCTGTCACCCAGCAGTAGTTTGGTGCTTACAGTTTCCATTTGAACTGCATGTTTACGACCTGCTGCAGAACAATCATTCTAACCTTCTGAGGCTGTACGTGGCTGGAGAGCAAACTAGCGGTTCTTGGAACTGAATCATGCTTTATCGTGTATCTCACGAGGCTCCTCTCCTAGTCAAGCATGTCCATGACACATGTCCTCTAGGAACCTGATGCAGTGAGACGAGCCAGATTAACCAGAAAGATTCTGAACGGGCGTCTCCAGGTGGACTTCCTGGAAGGACACCGTGGCTCAGAAGGTGGAGGCATTAGCTGCAGAATTAGCAGAAATTAAGGCCTTTCTAAATAAGCTGCAGTCGTCTCCCCCTGTAAGGAGCCTGGCAGCGGAACTCCCCCCCCCGAGGAGGATGATGAGCTGTCGACAGCAGCAGAAGAGGCTGAGAGGGTCAGTGGAGCTGCTCCCTTCCAGTCCGTTCAGGACTTTGCTGACGGGAGTGACGGAGCTTTGTTTGGAAAATCAGTGTCTGGGGTGATCCGGTAGAATCTGCACTATGTGGCGTTAGCAGGTTGGAGCTCAGATGAAGCCCCGGTTGCTACGACAACCAGCCATGTCTTTTTTCGACAGGCTCTGCAGCCCTCTACATTTGCTGTGCCTATCTGTGCCTCAGCCCCATGGGCAGCGCCCACGCTGTCCAGCGGATACATCATCCAATTCTGACACCAGCCCCCAACCTTCAGTAGGAAGTAACTCTGGTCAAAGATTCCAAGCAGTCTCTGGCCCTGAAGCAGGAGGTTACCACCCTCCTGGATAGGGTTAGGGCTAACCCTAACCCTGGATCAAGATGTGAAAGATCAAGTGAAACCCCAATCACGACAAGCCATTGGGACTGAGTCTGGCCCCCCAGATATTCACGCGATGTGTGACAGCAGCTTTATCTCAGGGTCTGAAAACAGGGGTTGAGTGTTTCTTCAACCCAAGACCAGGTTGTCAGGGACATTGTTTCCAGTCATTACACAGAGTCCTCTTACACCTGTTGAGATTTCATTCTATCCATCAACTGGAGTCACTGTTGATGCAACTGTCCAACCTGGGCGTCTGCCATTCTCCAGCTTCTGCAAAGCTTAAGGCACAGGAAGTGGCAGAGTCACCGGCTGGACCTGAGGCTGATGGGCATGCTAACTTCAGCAACCTTGCTGGTCCCTCTGGGCCCTTCCCAGATAAGGATGACTGGCCTTCATCTGGACCCCAGGTGGCACAGACACACAAAGGTCAGAGTAAGTGGACAACGTCTTTGGGCTCTCAAACCTGCAGACGTGAATTATACCTGACAGTATGAATGTTCTCAGGGGTCATAGTCCCCCATCGGGAGTATGTGGAAAGGGAAGCATCGCTCTCTGGCGGGGGAGCTGTATGGCAGAATGCTCAGAGGTGAAACCTGGCAGGGGCTCAAGCAGATAAATGTGCTACAGGCAGTTTTCCTCACACTCCAGCAAATTCTACCAGTTTTGAGAAACCACCATGTTGTCATTGGGACCAGGGAGGTACCAAGTCAAAGCATTCTCTTTGAGAGGTGCAAGAACTCCTCATTTGGGCTTTTCCCCACTTCCTTAGGTGTCTCAAAGGTCTCCAGCCCTGCCGTCCTTCCTGCCACCTTCAGCGGGGAGATACCCTTTATGTTACCATGGGAAGAAAGCTGTGTGGGCACATTAATGTGTGTGGAAGGGGCAATAAGAATTACTCTATTAATTAACCCCCCCCCCCCCCCCCCCCCTTCACAGGGCTGAAAGTCAACTCCATTATGGGATTTTCTTTATCAACCACAGTTCTGAGCTCGACCCTCCAGAGAAAACGACTCTCTCCAGGATTCATTTCAGTGCTTCCTGATGAACATTAAAGTTCTGCATCTCAGACTATCGTCACCTCTGTTCATTCACCATTTCTGTCATTGGTGTTTGGATGAAGGCAAAAAAAATATCCTGTTTCAAATAGCTAAAATGAGCTTTTATTACATAATATAACGAATGTAACGGCAGCTTGCTAATTAATACATTGTGAACTGGAATAGCTACAGAGTACTTTTATCCACATCGGCATGGACAACCATTAAATGACAAATAGACACACTTGTTTGCCATTTCCATTCAAATATCATTTAAGGTTTCAAAACATGTTTTTCTGAGCCACGTGAGGCCACCAAAAGGGTCTGGGTTTCAATCCCCTGGGGGTCCAGAGACTTGTCTTTATGGAGTTTTCATGTTCTGCCTGTGTCCAAGTGAGAGGGGCTAATTAGCTAATGTATTAACCTTTGTTTTCTTGTATGTTAGCTGGCATCTCACATTTATACAGACTTTTTTTCTTGTTTATTTCATTTATAGATTTTTCTTAGTTTCAGTGTTCAAACATGGTTATAAAGTGCTGGTGGGTTCTTTGGAGACTCATTTCAAAGGCCTGGCTTCTGGCCAGTTCATAAAGTTGGAAAGAAATTTAATACTGTGTGTCCATGCGCGCGTGCGCGCACGCGCACACACACTCACACACACACACACACACACACACACACCACACACACACACACACCACACACACACACACACACTTCCAGGCTGTCACTGGCTTGTTGTAAACCTGGATAATAGCAGGTGTCATTTGGCCTGAAGGACTCTCAGCCATCAATAGCTGACAGTCCATGTGTCTGCATGTGTGCGTACACACACACACACACACGGTGCCATATATATATATTTTAATTTATTTTGGGCTCATCTTCCTTGTGTCCACAGCAACACTCCTGGTGTTGTTCACCTGCTACGAGAGCAGCTGGAGATGACTGAGGGCCTGCATGGACCTTTAGAAATAAAGACCATAGAAATAAAGGCCATAGCTTAATCAAAGTCAATGTTAGAACTCTTAGCTCTTTATTGCCCCCAGGCAGGCCCGGCCTGCTTCCTCTGACCACCGTCAGAAACACGACTTCACCTGAACATGTATTTGATGCATTTATAATGATGATTCTTATTTTAAGCTCTTCCTTGGACTGTTGCTGCCCTATTTTGTAGCTGCTTTAGGATATTTACAGCCTGCAGTGTCTCGTTTGATGTGTTGCACTGTTTAATCTTATTCTATTATTGAATATATTCCACAAGGAACCACTTTAAATGCTGTCCTTTAAAAACGTCCTTGACTGGAGACTGTCTCTCATTTCTACGTCCCAACAGCAGCGACTGGACCAGAGAACAACGCACCTCCATCAATATTCCTTCACACTCTTTAGGCTCTGCGAGCTGCATCCCAATCATGTGATCAGCAGCCCGTGCTCGTTCTTCAGTGACCAAAGGCTGCTGTGCCAAGCCAGCTGTTTACCTTTGACCTTCAGGGCTCTCCCTGCACATCACTTTAATGTTGAGCCAACCAGCAAAGCTGCCAGGCATACCGTTGGAGGTCCACCATCACCCCTGGGATGGAAGCTGATGCTGAGAATCCAGCCTGTGACAGGTGTCCCCTTATTGAAATGACAACTTGAGAGGAGCTGCATTTATTTGTAAAGTCCCAAGAACGTCAGGACCACCAGGGTTCGACTGATCTGATATGGAGGCCACACCAAAGCCAATGCTGACATCTAAACATCAATAAAGCTCCACAGAAGATCTAACTAAAGGGCAAATGTCGGGTGTCCTAATGTCAATGCGCAACCTCTAAATCCATTTTCAATAACATGATTATACCGATGAAGAGGAACAAACTGCAGCCTCTTGTGGCTAATAATGGTGTTCAAAAATGACATTATTGGCTGCAGAACGCTGTGCAACAGGATCTCACTTCAAATACATCTAACGGTGACGTCAGAGACACACAGGAAGTATTCCAAAGCGTTCCAAGGCAGGAGAATTTGAGATGGTGCTTCATGTTGCTGCCACAGGTTAGCTTAGCTGGTCTCATCGTGGTTTGTCCTGATCTGTGGCCAGTTAGCTCACGTTCACGGCAGGAGGCAACAAAACGTCACGTAGCACAGAAATACGTCTGAAATAGGATCTTTTCCCAGAAAAAAGCCTTGTTTGCTTTCTCTCTGGCACGACTTCGACTCGGACTAAAAGAGAATCAGCGGTACGGACGAGCCGGTGAACGATGGGCTGATATCTGGTTAAAGACTTCAGGGTTGGGAACCATCTGCTGTTCACAGCTCTCCAGGAGCTCAGGCTTTATTATTTACCGGCTGTTTTACTCCAGTTTTTGCTGACTGGTGTGGATCTCACACCATATGTTGCCTAGCAACCTCATCTTGTTTGACCGTCTATTGGGAGCTGTCTCCGACATCTTGCCGCCCCGTCCTGCTCCCAACAAGCACTCGTCACCCGTCGCATCACCTCACGTATCCAACAAATGGAAACATGGCAGAGAATGTGTGATTTTGCCTCCACACAACAATCAGTGGTGACAGACTCGTAGCAACAGATGACGGCAACAGACTTTCCAGCCTCATTAAAGCCTCACAGTGTTTCACTTCATCTCCTTCCAAGCTTCTGTCGGCCTCAGTGGACTCCTTCCCTCCCTTTGATGTTTTACTTTTGGTCTCTGCTAACCAATGGCAGAACAACCAATAGTTATCATATATAATGAAAGAAAATCTTATTGGTTGTTCTTTCATGTACAAGAACAGAAGAACCTCAACGACCTTTAATTGAAGTCCTGTCACAACTGTGGAGGATCAGAGCCGCTGAGAGACTTCAGGGATGGTTGATGGATGTGTTGGGACTGAAGGGAGTGAAGATCTTAGAGACGGGGACGGTCACAGTGGGAGTGAGCTGTTCATCAAGGACAGAAGAGTCAGGGAAGGCGGCTGAATGAGAGCAGCCAGCCATTCAGCCGCTCATCACAATGACAGACACACAGATCTGAACCAAGCTGTCATCATGATGGGGATCCAGCAGAAGATACCAGGAGCTGCACAAGGAGGACCACTGCACTGCTCATTGTGAGGCACGGCCCAGAAGAACCCAGGTTTCTGGAATCACTGTACATGCTTAGATTTGTGTAAATGTTTCTGGGCAGAATCTTGTTACATTTTCCAAACATGTGACCCAACATTTTAAATTCTGGCTGGTAAAGCTGCAGGTTCGAAGCTCTTTTTGTGTCTTCAGTTTGAATATATTTGAATATATTGCAGCCAGATTAACAGTCATATTCACAAGCATCAATAACCGATGATCAATCATCAACTAGATGAAGCTATAACTACATAATGGTATTTAATTAAGCCATCACATGATATGGATGGAATCTAATTTAATTAGATCCACTCCCAAAGTTTTAACGGATTAATGGTGCGTGACAGAAACCATACCAGCTCTGGTTGTTGTTGGCGCCTGATCACATGGCGCCTGTTCCACGCTGAAACGCGGCGGCAGCTCAGCCTGTCGGGAGCCGGGCCGAGGAGCGGAGCGGTCTCAGATCCAGCGGTGCTCTGAAGGTGTTCTGGCACCTCCTGAGCACCTCTCAGGTTCCCTTGAGCAAGGAACCGAAGCCTCAAATGCTCACGTGAAGACAACTGCCAGTAAGGCCTGTAGCTTCAGCATCTTTCAGTACAATTTAAGCATGAGGGGAGGTGGTTCGCCTGGAATAATGGAGTAATTCATGGAATAATTCATGGAGTAATTCATGGAGTAATTCATGGAGTAATTCATGGAATGGGGACTTTCTACAAAGGGGTGGTGACCTGCCCAGGATGAACTCCAACAACCCTCTGGACTCTGATCAAATCCCCAAAACTTCAAGCAAATGAACAAACGTATCAGTTTAATCAAGATCCGTAGAAACAATTTTAAACCGAGCAACTTCAACCTTCACCAGAACATGAAGGGTTCATGTCCAGTAAATAATTAAGCTCATTTCAATCAGTGAAGAGGGAACTTGGGGCAGGAGGAGGGCTGGAACTGAAGATGAGCCTTCAAATAATCACCATTCTGAGGAGGGAGATCTTATTCCACCCGTGTCTGTGTAATCTGAGACTCATTGAGTAGCTTCCAGTGATGGTTCGGGATTAGGAAAAAGACCCGGAATGATGTCTGGAGCCCAAAAAGCTGGAATGGGGCATAATGACCACCGTTCCCACCTTTTTAGGTTTGTCAACACTCATCAAACTTTATCTGTTGAAGCATCATTTGTGGAATTCTTCCCCGTTCCTGTTTAAACCTACTAAAGGCACACGTGCAGAAGAACTGAACCGGGCCAGAACACATGATTCTGGGGGAGGGAGCACTCACGTCCCGGTTTACAGATTCATAAACACATCAACACTGCGGGTTACGAGTGATGAGGAGCAATATCCTTCTAATAATAATATAATATAATAATTTATAATGTACAATCAGGGGATTCTGAGGGAAGAGATGTTTCCATTTTTCTGTGTCAGATTAAAACACAAAAGGAGGGAAACAGAAACATAACGACAGTTTCAACAGTCAAAGTGTCCCCGAGTCAAAGTGACCAGACCTAAACCGGGCCCAGACCAGGCCCAGACCAGGCCCATTCCAGGCCCAGACCAGACCTAAACCGGGCCCATTCCAGGCCCAGACCAGACCTAAACCGGGCCCATTCCAGGCCCAGACCAGGCCCTCAGAAGGAGCGGGGCGGTTCTGCATCCATTAATTCAAGTGGCAGCCTGATTAAATGCAGCAAAATCATCATGGATCAGAGTCAGACAGCTCACGGCTGCGTCGGAGTCTTTTCCAATTCATCAAATGTTGTGATGAATGATGTGATGCTACGGTTTGCTGTGTTGGCCTGGTTCATCCAATAATACAGGAGTTCTTGGTCAAAGACCCAAGAAGAATGTTGCACCAGGAGCAGCACCAGAACCCTCCTGAGGAACCCTCCTCATACACCAGACAACAGTACAAAAGGCGACTGGCTTCATCTAAAGCTCCCCTTGAGGAACGTTCCTCCCTCTCAAGTCATCTAAAAATGAATTATTGGAAATGATCTCCATATTTCCTCATGCTAGATGTCTGCAGGCTGACGGACGGCGTGAGGGGACCTGGCGCTGTCAGAACGAGCCTGCGTGAACCGTGATCACTAAAATGATAAAGTGGGTCGCACAGCAAACAGGGATCCAATATCTGGCAGCATCATGGAGACGCGTTCTCATCACGCTCAGCACAGACGAGCCAGCGGGAGTAAACGAGCCCAGAGCAGCACATAAAGGGCGTCTGAATGAGCCCTTCACACCATTTACAACGGACCTCATTTCCTCTTCTCCGAGATACTGCAGATAACATCATGACTGCGGCTGCACCACCAATTACAGGAGCTCTGGCTACTGCAGTGTGTCGCTAGTCTGAGCAGGTTCTGGTCTACTGACAACTGTCTGTGGTGTCCGTTCTGGCAGGCGAGACACTGATTTGTCCACCAGAGGTTTCTAAAATGGAATCTTATGTAATTACTCCCCACACGTCCTTTATCCTTAATGTTCTGTCAGTGTCGATTTAAGTGGAAATAAAAGAGGGAATGCAGACTAATACAGAAACAGTTGGGTGAAGAAGCTGAGAAAGCAGAAGGAAACAGAACTGACTTTTAAGGACTCGGGAGAGGGGGCTGGGTGGTTGTGTTCAGGAAGATCAAGCTGTGCTATCACAACTCTGGGAAACATCATTTAGTGGAGACAGCAAAACTATTAAAGATGATGCAGGTCCTTGGCTTGGACCAGAAAAGAGACGCACAGGAGAAAGATGGCCCAGAAAGATTCAATTGAATAATGAAGGAGCGATAATGGCCCTCCCAATTATAACCAGGTCATTAGCAGATACTGGTGGCACGTTACCACAGCTCTGTACATCACTTCCTGCCTTTAAACCTACACATGCGCAGCTGGTTCCCATGGAGATCCTCACATGACCCAGTTGACAGTCTGCCAGCACTACACGAGCAACAGGTGGAAACGTCACCTGCACATATTCAACGGCTGCTAATGTTGCTACAACACGCAAGGATTTGGGGCAAGAACAAAAATCAAGATTTATCCATTCTTAGAGTTCTGAAACACTCGACAGCGCTTTGATCTCATGGGTCCCAAAGGCTTGGGGGGGGGGGGGGGGGGCGCTGAGCTTGTGCTGCCCCTTGAGAGGGGCTGGACCTTCTGTTGCCCAGGGCGAGCTGCGCCAGGCTGGTGTGGGCCTACTTCTCTCACGTGGGCAACAGCAGCAACACCTGCAGAACAGCCCCCCCATTCTGAGCATAAAGGTGTCCATCGGTGCACCTGCCTCTAGGACACCCGAGGTCGATACTTGACCTTGTTAGCGTTTCATCTGTTCTCCAGGCATATGTCAGATCACCCCCTGGTGGTGAGCTGGAGTCGGTGGCAGGGAGGAGGTGGGACAGACCCGGCACACATCTTGTGAGGGTCACTCCGTGCTCCCACTGGCACCTGTGGCCACGGATGTTGGGGAGTGAACCACAGGACAAGGTCGTGGGTAAAAGCCCCTGAGTTTCCTCAGCAACGGGAGGGCTGGGCGCTCCCTTAGAGTTGGGGGAGAATGTCGATCACACCGAAGGAGCTCGGAGTGGAGCGGCTGCTCCTCACACCACGAGGACTCAGCTAAGGTGGTTGGGGCACCTGTCTCCAGCATATCCTACTGGTAGGAGACCCTGAGGAGGACCCAGGCCATGCTGACCTGAGCAACGGCTCGGTTCTTACTCCCAGTAGTGGACCAGCACTGGCAGAGAAGCAGGTTGTTAAACTAAAACACAGCTCAGAGTTTTGATTCACTTTTCTCTTGTTCCAAAAGCCGAGCATGAAAAGAGTCCCTGAAAAGACTTTTCCTCCTCATTTCTGTTCAGCCAGCGGCTGATTAGCTTGACCTAACGTTGGGCTGAATCTCCTCCAGCCTTAATGGGGAAGGAAGTCATCGAATTCTCCTCAGTGGAATTACACAAGTATTTTAGGGAAGAGTTTTCATGCTCTATTCTTCAGAAACCAGCCTGGACTTTATGACTGCTGGTCTGTAATCGGAGCAATCAGCCACTTTTCCTGAGGCGTTTAAATTAAGAGGATGGAGGTTCATTTAAGCAGGCTGAAGTGTGTTTTACGTCTAAGCTGTCATTTTAAAAACAGATCATCCGGATCAGAATCACTGACCTTCGTCACCATCGCCATCATCACCATCACCACCATCATCACCACCATCATCACCACCACCATCATCACCACCAGCACCACCAGCACCAGCATCAGCACCACCATCAGCAGCAGCACCACCAGCACCAGCATCACCACCAGCACCATCAGCACCACCACCAGCAGCACCACCAGCACCACCAGCACCAGCAGCACCATCAGCAGCACCACCGGCAGCAGCAGCACCACCAGCACCAGCATCACCACCAGCACCAGCAGCACCACCATCAGCACCAGCACCACCAGCAGCAGC
>NC_079536.1:130000-140000 GCF_003711565.1 Takifugu flavidus
GTGTGTGAACTATAAAATCATTTTGATTCTGATATTAGGAAACCAATATTCTCTTAATCCTCTACTTCCTTCCTGCCAACAGTTCAACGTTCCGACCTTCTGGCACGAGAAGACGGAGCGTCCAATATGATGAGTGAGCGCAGGTCATTAATCCTCCGCCAGCATATAAACGCCACGGCAACGGCATTAAACATGATGGCCGAGACCCTCGAAGCCTTGGAGGAGGGAAGGAGGGAAGGGAAGGAAGGGAGGGAAGGAGGGAAGGAGGGAAGGGGGAAGGGAGGGAAGGGGGAAGGGAGGGAAGGAGTGAAGGAAGGGAAGGAGGGAAGGGGGAAGGGAGGGAAGGAGTGAAGGAAGGGAAGGAGGGAAGGGGGAAGGGAGAAGGGAGGGAGGGAGGGAAGGAGTGAAGGGAGGGCGGGAGGGAAGGGAGCACCGCCTCCTCCTTGCTGCCAGGGCTTTAGCTTCCACAGGCTCTCCGTGCTGTGGCGTTCACATCTGGACCGGGCCCAAACAGATCCGGTGTACAAACACACACAACGAAACAACCAAAGACACACAAGAGGAATTCTACATCCACAAATAGACAATATTCAGTATTCAAGCCAACAAGCTCCCAATTGTCCAGACAAGAAATCCGGTCGTTGAAGAACAATCTTGCTAACGTGAGGGGTCAGTGAGCAGCTCCAGAACTCACCTTTGATCCGCAACTGCTGCTGTTTTGTTCTGAACGATGCAGAATCGGACTCGAATGCAACACGTGGTCAATGACGGCCACGAGAAAAGGAAGTGAAGGCATCATTTGACTGGTTCCCTGGCAACAAAACACACAAACTGACTCCAACAAAGAAACAAACTGTTTTCCTGGAAGTGTTTTAGGTGCTGAGGAAAGTCCTTTATATTGTGAACTGTGATGGATAAATAGATGTGGGAGGTTCCGAGTCTGCTGTAATTACAACTGTAATAGGACATTAGTGCGGCTCAGGACAGGAGTAATAACGCACAGCCTGCAGGGACGGCTGCGTCTCTCATGCTTTACCTACAGAACACTGGTGACCATGCTAATGCTATACCTAATGCTTTACCTGCTAATCTGGCGCACCAAAACTCACAAAGGAATCACGGTTTTTACAGTCAAATGTGAGTTTTCAGCTGCAGACGACATCCCATAAATACCAGGAAATGTTTGAATTATTGGGACCATTAATCTAATATAATATCCAGTTGCTCTATAGCTAAAGTGGTTAGCTAGTTAGCATGAGTTCAGTCTCAGCTGGGATGTAGAGCTGGACATGAATGTCTACCAGGAGCACATTTAGTCAATAAGAAGCAATAACAGAGCAAACAAGCTAGGGTTAGGGCTAGGGATAGGGCTAGGGTTAGGGTACCATAGCCCTAGCCCTAACCCTAACCCTAGCCCTAACCCTAACCCTAGCCCTAACCCTAACCCTAACCCTAACCCTAGCCCTAACCCTAGCCCTAACCCTAGCCCTAGCCTAACCCTAACCCTAGCCCTAACCCTAGCCCTAACCCTAACCGTAACCCTAGCCTAACCCTAACCCTAACCGTAACCCTAACCGTAACCCTAGCCCTAACCCTAGCCCTAACCCTAGCCCTAGCTCTAACCCTAGCCCTAACCCTAGCCCTATCCCTAACCCTAACCCTAACCCTAGCCCAACCCTAGCCCTAGCCCTAACCCTAGCCCTAACCCTAGCCCTAACCCTAGCCCTAACCCTACCCCTAACCCTAACCCTAACCCTAGCCTAGCCCTAACCCTACCCCTAACCCTAGCCCTAGCCCTAACCCTAACCCTAGCCCTAGCCCTAGCCCTAGCCCTAACCCTAGCCCTAACCCTAGCCCTATCCCTAACCCTAGCCCTAGCCCTAGCACTAACCCTAGCCCTAACCCTAGCCCTACCCTAACCCTAACCCTAACCCTAACCCTAGCCCTAAGCCTAACCCTAGCCCTAGCCCTAACCCTAACCCTAGCCCTAGCCCTAACCCTAGCCCTAACCCTAGCCTAACCCTAGCCCTAGGCCTAACCCTAACCCTAACCCTAGCCCTAACCCTAACCGTAACCCTAGCCCTAACCCTAGCCCTAACCTAGCCCTAACCCTAACCCTAGCCCTACCCTAACCCTAACCCTAACCCTAACCGTAACCCTAGCCCTACCCTAACCCTAACCCTAGCCCTAACCCTAGCCCTAGCCCTAGCCCTAACCCTAGCCCTAGCCCTAACCCTAACCCTAACCGTAACCCTAACCCTAACCCTAGCCCTAACCCTAACCCTAGCCCTAGCCCTAACCCTAGCCCTAGCCCTAACCCTAACCCTAGCCCTAACCCTAGCCCTATCCCTATCCCTAACCCTAGCCCTAACCCTAGCCCTAACCCTAGCCCTAACCCTAGCCCTAACCCTAGCCCTAGCCCTAACCCTAGCCCTAACCCGAGCACGACACATGTGGTGTCTGCCGCAGGGCCGAGGCTGGCGTGCAGGGCTAGGGTTAGGGCCGTTAACAGGTGAATATCCTGGTTAATCTGCAGCGTCTGTCACCTGTGCTCCATCAGCCGTTCCAACAGGTGACCAGCGAATACAGGTGAACACAAGCAGAGCACCTGATGGACCTTTAACCGCCTGAGAAGCAGCGACGGACAAGAGTCGTGATTCTGCCGTCAGATCTGCTTCACACCTGATTAACACACCTGCAGTTAACGAGGGTCTGCACGACGCCTCAGGTGTGACACAATCCCTGTGTGGGAGCAAATGAAACATTCTGAATGGAAATAACCCAGAATGAGCAGCTGACGGGAGCAGGTAGTTGTTCTGGTGCTAATCACCTGTCTGCTGAGATACAGGTGAAATAACAGCTTTCATGTCACATGTTCTGAAACATAATCTCTGGTTTTGATCATGAATGTATGAATGTGGTTGTTCCTCTTATGAATGTAATCTGTGCTGTGAGTGCGTGCACGTGTGCGTGCACGTGCACTCCTCTCCAGGGAAACAGGTCTCAGAGCTGTGCTTAGCTACAGCTGCTAGGCAATCAAGCGTGGCGACCCTCCTCCTCTGTACAGAACATCCAGCTCCTCTGGGGCTTTATCAGGCTTCTCTTTAGGACCGTCACATCGCCTGATAAACACCTGCTGCTCCTCCACAGGCAACACGGAGGCTCTTCGGGAAAGTTCACGCTCACTCACAGACCAGGATTTTAAGGTGCAGCAGAATGTTGCTTCCTTGTTACGCTGGTGTAACAGATTATGATACTTAATTAATGTTTGATTGTGTTTCCTGGATGATAATGGAGGTGTTCCGTAGCAGTGGGCGGGGCCAGAACACCTTCAGAGCACTGCCGAGGCACCCTTGAGCAAGGTCCCAAACCCCAAAACGCTGGAGGACGTAGCCTGCATGGGCTCGGCTCCAGCACCCCCCCCACGATCCCACGAGGGAAACAGAGGTCAAGGGAGGAGGAAGAAGGTTCCTCTTATTGCTAATGAGGAAATGAAGACTCATTGTCACGTAGGAGCCACAGACATGCTAATCAGACATGCTAATTTGGTCGAGGCCTAGCTGTCTCCGTGTAGGAGATAAGGACGCAGTGCACGAGGTCCAGTGTTGACACAGCTGCCTCCTGACCTTGGGACAGAGATAGTGTGTCCGTCATGACACGCATGATAACAACGTGCAGGGAGCTGGATCAGTTTTAACGTGGTGAAGTTTCCGTCTCTAATGACACTCAGCTACCGTTGTGGTACAGCTGTTTTCATCTGGACTCTTATTGTCTTGTTATCTCAGTAGCCATGGCGCTCGTTGGTAACGCTCCAGACACCAGCACCTCCTCCACTTATGACAGTCCCAGCGGAGGGAACCAGAGGAGCCAGAACCAGAACCAGTGCAGGATCTATTTGTGTCCTCCTCCAGCTGCACAGAGAAGATTGGGCTCCTGTAGCAGATAATGATCCCCTAACCCTAATGATCCACTAACCCTAACCCTAATGATCCACTAACCCTAATGATCCACTAACCCTAACCCTAGTGATCCACTATCCCTAGTGATCCACTAACCCTAACCCTAATGATCCACTAACCCTAGTGATCCACTAACCCTAACCCTAATGATCCACTAACCCTAACCCTAGTGATCCGCTAACCCTAATGATCCACTAACCCTAGCCCTAGTGATCCACTAACCCTAATGATCCACTGACCCTAACCCTCATGATCCACTAACCCTAACCCTAATGATCCACTAACCCTAACCCTAGTGATCCACTAACCCTAACCCTGATGATCCACTAACCCTAACCCTAATGATCCACTAACCCTAGCCCTAGTGATCCACTAACCCTAATGATCACTGACCCTAACCCTCATGATCCACTAACCCTAACCCTAATGATCCAGTAACCCTAACCCTAGTGATCCACTAACCCTAACCCTGATGATCCACTAACCCTAGTGATCCACTAACCCTAACCCTAGTGATCCACTAACCCTAACCCTAATGATCCACTAACCATAACCATCATGATCCACTAACCTTAACCCTAATGATCCACTAACCCTAACCCTAGTGATCCACTAACCCTAACCCTGACCCTAATGATCCACTAACCCTAACCCTAGTGATCCACTAACCCTAACCCTAATGATCCACTAACCCTAGTGATCCACTAACCCTAACCCTAGTGATCCACTAACCCTAATGATCCACTAACCCTAGTGATCCACTAACCTTAACCCTAGTGATCCACCATCCCTAGTGATCCACTAACCCTAACCCTAGTGATCCACTAACCCTAACCCTAATGATCCACTACCCTAGTGATCCACTAACCCTAACCCTAGTGATCCACTACCCTAGTGATCCACTAACCCTAACCCTAGTGATCCACTATCCCTAGTGATCCACTAACCCTAGTGATCCACTATCCCTAGTGATCCACTAACCCTAGCCCTAATGATCCACGCCTGAGGCTGCAGCACACACGTCCACAGTGTCATTATGTCAACTAGTGTTTGGTTTTTTTACTACCTCAGATTTGGACAGGCTAGCTAGTGGCTAGCAGAGTGTCTCCAGGCTCTTCGAGCTTGTTAAAGAACTGCCTGATAGTTTAGCACCACAACTGAGCATTTCGTGGGTAACAACGTCATCCTTGGCGTCCTGTGCCACCTCACAGCTGAAGATATTTTTGCAGCACTTTGTAAAGAACCTTCTGTTATCATGAGGCCACCAGGACCTTGCATCTCAGCACAGGTGCAAGCATGAAGGTGTGCGCATGTCTTGTCTCACAGGTTACCTAGAGAGCAAGAATGATTAAGCTAGTGAGCAATTGGACTTGGACAACTGAGCGCAAGAGTTGGAGGGGAGATCCATCATCATGAAGGCTTCCGCCTGAGTCTGGCATGAGATGAATGGCTTTGGCTGCATGTGCACGTACTGTGCATTCATGTGTGTTTCTGCTGCTGAAAACCTTTATTTTAGGAAAAATACAAATTTGCAGCGTTGGAGACAATCAGAATCACGGGAAAGAATCATTTTCTACTTTTGTTATTTGGGGTTTTGCAAGATGAATGAGGATCAGGAGGAAGTGGCGTTGTGTTTCCTTCCTGTCCATTATGGATGAGCAGGGTTTGGTCAGGTGATCTCTGATGGCTCAAGGCAGCCTGCTGGGATTACCAATGACATCATGTTCCGCTGAGCTCAAGTGTGTGTGACCATGATTGAGTCACCAAGGTCACGCCTACCTAAACAGCCAGGTCTTTCCATCCACAGCACAGGAACGGAGCAGAACCCAGTTAGACCAGCGACCCGTACGCTTTAGAAAGTTTCATGATGAGCAGAATACTCCAAATATCACATGAGGAGGACGCGGCAAAGAACACCAACCTAAAGGGCCACTAACCCAAACCTGCAGCATCAGACACAATGAATGAACGTGACGGCTTTGTTAGCGACACTTCAGGTGTGTTAGCGTCTCCCTACAGGTGCCAGGACGGAAGTGGTTGTTTGAGTTGATCATTACTGGCAGCATGAGTGGAAATATTGTTGTGAGGCTCTTCTGCAGCTTCCAAGCGTGTCCACCTCCAACCAAACACTGGCTACCATCCGAGCCCTGAGTGGGAGGCTCGTTCCCCTCGAGTACGCAGAGACAGCTGGAGCCTTTTCTGTCCACCAAACACTCCAGAGAAACTCTGGCAGCCACTGGTTTCTCCCAGCTCTTGTGCACTGCATTTTAATATTTGGGTTCTTAGCGTAGCAGCACTTCATCACTACAGAGGAACACTGCGATTCTTCCTCAGACAGGTCCGCTCCGATGGACCAAACAAAGAACCACGTTTCTGTTCAGGTCCAAGAAATGACAAATCACCAAAGTTGATAAAACAGGAAGTGCTTTCTGCTAAATGTTCCATCAAAGCTGTCTGGGAGAAGCAGATGTTCCGACTAATTCCACAAAATACTCTCGTACCAGCAGAAAAGGGAAACAAACTTCTCAACAAATGCCGGTAGTTTTCTGCAGTGATGTAACCCCGGTTAGGGTTAGGGTTAGGCTCCTACCATCTTTGTGGGTTAGGGTTAGGCTCCTAGTATCTTTGTGGGTTAGGGTTAGGCTCCTAGTATCTTTGTGGTTAGGGTTAGGCTCCTACCATCTTTGTGGGTTAGGGTTAGGCTCCTACCATCTTTGTGGGTTAGGGTTAGGCTCCTACCATCTTTGTGGTTAGGGTTAGGCTCCTACTATCTTTGTGGTTAGGGTTAGGGTTAGGCTCCTACTATCTTTGTGGTTAGGGTTAGAGTTAGGCTCCTACTATCTTTGTGGGTTAGGGTTAGGCTCCTACTATCTTTGTGGTTAGGGTTAGGGTTAGGCTCCTACCATCTTTGTGGGTTAGGGTTAGGCTCCTACTATCTTTGTGGTTAGGGTTAGGGTTAGGCTCCTACCATCTTTGTGGTTAGGGTTAGGGTTAGGCTCCTACTATCTTTGTGGTTAGGGTTAGGCTCCTACTATCTTCGTGGTTAGGGTTAGGGTTAGGCTCCTACTATCTTTGTGGTTAGGGTTAGGCTCCTACCATCTTTGTGGTTAGGGTTAGGCTCCTACAGTCTTTGTGGTTAGGGTTAGGCTCCTACTATCTTTGTGGGTTAGGGTTAGGCTCCTACCATCTTTGTGGTTAGGGTTAGGCTCCTACCATCTTTGTGGGTTAGGGTTAGGGTTAGGCTCCTACCATCTTTGTGGGTTAGGGTTAGGCTCCTACTATCTTTGTGGGTTAGGGTTAGGCTCCTACCATCTTTGTGGTTAGGGTTAGGATTAGGTTTAGGCTCCTACCATCTTTGTGGTAAAGGTTGATCTTCACCCTCCGCTCCTCTGAGCCCAGCAGTGCCTGCGCCATCTGTGCGATAGCCAGCCTCTTGGTGTCGGGTCCATACAGGAAGTTACACGTGCACGGCTTCTGCATGATCTCAGCACGTGAGTAACCACACATGTGACAGAATCCATCGTTGCAGAAGATGATGGCACAGTTCTCCACTCTGGCATTTGCTATGATAAAGTTGCGACCTGTGGACAAAAGGAAACAAATTCATTTTTAGGTTTCATTGATTCGAACTTAAAATGAACACAAACCAACAATTTCATAAAGTCGTAACAGCCAACTGTGGCACAAGTGGCTTTACCTCCGATTGGTTTTCTATTGGCAGCAAATCACATGAAAATGAAGAAGAAGAATGTATATATGTGGAGAAGAGTATACAGCGCGCACACACGCACGCACGCACAATCTTATTTTGTCCGACACGCCGCTGCGCTGGAGTTAGATGGATGGGTCAGAGAACTGAAGAAGCCTTCTGGATAGAAGGCGAAACGTCTTCAAGAGAAGAAACCCAGTCCAGTTGACAGAGAAAACCACCTTGGAGTAAGAATTTAGAAACTTTTTTTTTTTTGAATACTCTGATGGCTTCTAAACTGCCTTCTGAAGGAGCCATTCAGCTCATTGAAGATGTTCATGCAGCCATAACTGAAGCTGCAGATACGCGTGTCCTTGTCCTCTTTAACGTTGCATTTACACTGTAAAAACACACAAGCACACGGCTGAAGGACTTTAGTGACAGGAGGTTTTGAGGGAGCGATGTTGTGCTCTTCACGTCTGTAGTGTCTTCATCCCTGGTGCTGCCAGCAGGCCGACGGGAGGAGACGTTGGTGCTCACGTCCACCAACTCCACAGCGGTTTTTATATATCTTTGATGATCACGATCAGTTCACGTTCCCCTCCCTCCTCAACCAACCATAGTTTGAGTTTAGAAAAAGAGAGATATTGTTTTGTCTGGTGGAGATTTAGATTAGGACATTTCTAAGAGCTGAAGTCAGTGGTGACCGAGGTGAGACTACATGAAGGATCAAAGCAAGAGCTGGATGGGTCAGAGACAATGGGAAGGATGTCGCAGAAGGAAAAGGATTTTCGCTTTAGGAGCGTCGCTCACTGCGTGTGCACGTGCAGCTCAGCGTTAGTTTGGCTTATTTCCATGTGGGATAACTGGAGAGAAGCTGTCCAACTCTTCAACACTAGGTGGCGATATGCTACTTTTGGGCAGTTTAATAAGGCTCCTTTTCTTGTTGAGTCAGCTACTTGTTTGTGTGGCCAGTAAATCTTTGAGGAACCTGCTCCCATCTCCCATGTCTGTGTTTGGTCCAAATCCTGTCAGCTTGTCGTCAGCGTGACACTTATTCCGTGAATCAGATCGATGCGCTGCGCTGGTCCTGCTCCAGGTTTCTTCCTGTTGAAGGGGAGATTTTCCTTGTTGGGGGTCAGGTCCTGGGGTTCTGGTAGGAGTCTGGAAACAATTTTGATTGATGCTGACAGATGCCTATAAATAAAGATTGATTGATTGATTCTTCTTGTAGGTGCTGTTAAAAGTTGTGTGTTGTGTTGCGTTGTATTTCCTGATTGTTGCTGTTTCATGTTAGATCATGTGAGATTTCCCGTTTGCATGTAAATTGGGACAAGGGACAAGATTTTCTGATGGAGGCAGTCAGTTGATGGGGCAAATCCGTCCCCCAGTGGTCAATAAGTGTGATAATTCCTCAATCATCACAATCCCTAATGGGCTGTTTCGCTCTGGGTGTCTCAGGGAACAACAAGTACAGTGTTCTCTGCTGCCTTAATAAGGTTATGCAGATTTATGCAAATGGACCCTAATCCTTGGGACACTGGAGACATTTTCTGTGTCCAGGCAGAGGAGATGAAGGAGGGGGGACATGAACAGGTGATAGGGAGGAGAGGGAGAGTAGATTAGACAGACGTGACCACTTCTTTAAAAGAAGGATGGGATCGACTAATGGGAGAGGCAAGCAGCTACAAGCTGGTAGAACCACAACGATGGTGCAGACATCTGAGCTACACTCGAATGAATGAATGCATTATGATAGATGACTATCAGCTGACCCTGGTCAGGAGCCCTAAATAGCCTCCACGTTCTGGACGTATCCCTGTGGGTGGAAGGAAATACAGGTACATCAATTAGAGACCCCTGAAGTGAAATGAAAGATGAGTGACATGGCTGGATCTGTCATTAAATGGAAAATATAAAGTAAAATATGCTTAGCAGCACGTCTGAGAGACCAAAGAGTGAATTCAAATTCAACTGAATTCAAACTCAAAGAGTGTTGAATTCAGTTGTATCTTCTCTTGTATTAGAGTCAGGCAACCTTGGATATTCTAATTTTGTAGATTACTGGATGCTGCGTTAGCTCACGCCTCCGTTTCAGCCTTTGATCGTTGTGCTGGGAGGGATACGTCCAGAACGTGGAGGCTATTTAGGGCTCCTGACCAGGGTCAGCTGATAGTCATCTATAATAATGCATTCATTCATTTGCTTTAAGCTGAACATACATTAGTCCCTCGTTATACATTGACATCTCAGTATATTGTGTTTGTGAATTGGACATCAGGCTGCCGTGACATCAAACTTTGGAATGTTCGTGTACTTTAGACGTACACCTGTACAGTATAGTCTGACAAAG
>NC_079536.1:145000-167500 GCF_003711565.1 Takifugu flavidus
ACTGGAGACCCATATCGACGCCTCCTCTCTGAGTTCCTGGGCCTCACAGCACGTCATATCACAACTGTGGACCCTCTGGCCAATGAAGGAGGACTTGCTACTACGGAGCGTCTGGCATCGGGGGCGTTCCTTTTCTTTGGTCCTGAAGGAGCAGTGCTGATGTTTCGTGTCTGATGGGCGGCTGTTAGAGGCCAAGTGAGCACGAGCTTATCATCCTTCAGGCCAAACGTCCTTTTGGTTGGTCCTCCATCTTCTTGGGGCAGCGTGTGACTGCGCAGGGAGAGGGTCCACGTCCAGGTGATTCCACCACATGGATGTGGACCTAATGGGGCCCCGTCTTCCTCGTTCCGGTCCAGCCTGAATAAAGGAAACCGGGTCCCCTTCCACGAGTCTTGTTTTGCCCCCCGAGGTGGACCAGCTGCCTCTGACCCTGTGCAGGCTGTCGTGGTTGTGGGAGGGGACAACTGTTGGGGTCAATTCTGGGGGGCACCGTTACTACTGACCATTATGATGTTGATTGAGTTCTTTACCTCTATTATTTTAATTATATTGTTTAAAATCTACTGAGTAGATTTACAGAATCAGGTCTGAAATCTGATGGATCACTATTTCTTACTGGAGTGTGAAATGAAGCTGCATAATTAAATGGTGAAACCCTAACCCTAACCCTCTGTCACCTCTGGGCTTTCACTTCTTTATTTTTAAAGCATCCAGTCAGTGAGACTGGAGTTGTTCTGGAACCATGATGGCTGCTTCCTTCCCTTCCTGCATCTTCAAGGGTTTCCACAACTTCTGTAGAAGCTGAGTAATCAGGACCGACCACCTTTGATTAAAGCGTCCTAGCGTACCGCTGCTAAAGAGGAGTGGGCCATGAGAGGAGTGGGCCCCTCGTAGTGGTGGGGCCAAAGGAATCAAGAGGATCAGAAGAGTTAGGGTTAGGGTTAGGGTTAGGGTTGGGGTTAACCCTAACCCTAACCCTAACCCCAACCCTAACCGACTGGTGGAGTCGCTGTAGAGCAGAGCAGCACCGACTCCTGAGGGCAGAGAGCCACCACAGCAGACCGTCTAAGATCTGCTGTCTCTAGGGAAGCCCAGAGATCAGACTGGATCAGACTGGAGCACTTTACTGGATCAGACTGGATCAGACTGGATCAGACTGGAGCACTTTACTGGATCAGACTGGATCAGACTGGAGCACTTTACTGGATCAGACTGGATCACTTTACTGGATCAGACTGGATCACTTTACTGGATCAGACTGGATCACTTTACTGGATCACTTTACCAGATCACTTTAATGGATCAGACTGGATCAGTTTAAACAGGAAATGCATCGGCTTTGATCTCCTCACACCAGAACTCACTAAATATACAGCCTCAGCCTGAAAGGGCCAACACAGGGGGTCGCAGGGGAGTTCAGAGGGCATTTCATCACTTCAGAGGGCAGTTCATCCCTTCAGAGGGCATTTCATCACTTCAGAGGGCAGTTCACCACTTCAGAGGGCAGTTCATCACTTCAGAGGGCAGTTCACCACTTCAGAGGGCAGTTCATCCCTTCAGAGGGCATTTCATCACTTCAGAGGGCAGTTCACCACTTCAGAGGGCAGTTCATCACTTCAGAGGGCAGTTCACCACTTCAGAGGGCAGTTCATCCCTTCAGAGGGCATTTCATCACTTCAGAGGGCAGTTCACCACTTCAGAGGGCAGTTCATCCTTCAGAGGGCATTCATCCCTTCAGAGGCAGTTCATCCCTTCAGAGGGCAGTTCATCCCTTCAGAGGGCAGTTCATCCCTTCAGAGGGCATTTCATTACTTCAGAGGGCAGTTCATCCCTTCAGAGGGCAGTTCACCACTTCAGAGGGCAGTTCATCCCTTCAGAGGGCAGTTCATCCCTTCAGAGGCAGTTCACCACTTCAGAGGGCAGTTCATCCCTTCAGAGGGCAGTTCATCCCTTCAGAGGGCAGTTCATCACTTCAGAGGGCAGTTCACACCACTTCAGAGGGCAGTTCACACCACTTCAGAGGGCAGTTCATCACTTCAGAGGGCAGTTCACCACTTCAGAGGGCAGTTCACCACTTCAGAGGGCAGTTCACACCACTTCAGAGGGCAGTTCACCACTTCAGAGGGCAGTTCATCCCTTCAGAGGGCAGTTCATCCCTTCAGAGGGCAGTTCATCCCTTCACAGGCCCTCTAAAGGGAACTGCATCACCATCTATTTGGTCAAATGGCTTCAGATTTTATCTGCTGGAAAGACGACTGGAGGAAAGGACTTTAGCCACCGGACACATCATCCATCCATCCATCATCCATCTATCCATCCCTCCATCATCCACCCCTCCATCATCCAGCCAGCCCCCCTCCATCATCCATCCATCCATCCCTCCATCATCCATCCATCCACCCCTCCATCATCCATCTATCCATCCCTCCATCATCCATCCATCCCTCCATCATCCATCCATCCATCCCTCCATCATCCATCCACCCCTCCATCATCCATCCATCCATCCCTCCATCATCCATCCACCCCTCCATCATCCATCCATCCATCCACCCCTCCATCATCCATCCATCCATCCACCCCTCCATCATCCATCCATCCACCCCTCCATCATCCATCCATCCACCCCTCCATCATCCATCCCTCCATCATCCATCCATCCACCCCTCCATCATCCATCCCTCCATCATCCATCCATCCACCCCTCCATCATCCATCCCTCCATCATCCATCCATCCACCCCTCCATCATCCATCCATCCATCCCTCCATCATCCATCCCTCCATCATCCATCCATCCATCCACCCCTCCATCATCCATCCATCCACCCCTCCATCATCCATCCCTCCATCATCCATCCATCCACCCCTCCATCATCCATCCCTCCATCATCCATCCATCCACCCCTCCATCATCCATCCCTCCATCATCCATCCATCCATCCCTCCATCCATCCACCCCTCCATCATCCATCCATCCATCCCTCCATCATCCATCCATCCACCCCTCCATCATCCATCCATCCACCCCTCCATCATCCATCCACCCCTCCATCATCCATCCCTCCATCATCCATCCATCCACCCCTCCATCCATCCATCCATCCATCCATCCCTCCATCATCCATCCCTCCATCCATCCCTCCATCCATCCACCCATCCATCATCCATCCATCCCTCCATCATCCATCCCTCCATCATCCATCCATCCCTCCATCCATCCACCCCTCCATCATCCATCCATCCCTCCATCATCCACCCCTCCATCATCCATCCATCCCTCCATCATCCATCCCTCCATCATCCATCCATCCCTCCATCCATCCACCCCTCCATCATCCATCCATCCCTCCACCCCTCCATCACAGATGCTACAGATGCTACAGATGCTACAGATGCTACAGACGCTACAGATGCTGCAGATGCTACAGATGCTACAGATGCTGCAGATGCTGTAGATTCTACAGATGCTGCAGATGCTACAGATGCTACAGATGCTGCAGATGCTGCAGATGCTGCAGATGCTGCAGATGCTACAGATGCTGCAGATGCTACAGACGCTACAGATGCTGTAGATTCTACAGATGCTGCAGATGCTACAGATGCTACAGATGCTACAGATGCTGCAGATGCTGTAGATTCTACAGATGCTACAGATGCTGCAGATGCTGCAGATGCTACAGATGCAGCAGATGCTGTAGATTGTACAGATGCTGCAGATGCTACAGATGCTGCAGATGCTACAGATGCTGCAGATGCTACAGATGCTACAGATGCTACAGATGCTGCAGATGCTACAGATGCTACAGATGCTGCAGATGCTGTAGATTCTACAGATCCTGCAGATGCTGCAGATGCTGTAGATTCTACAGATGCTACAGATGCTACAGATGCTGCAGATGCTGTAGATTCTACAGATGCTACAGATGCTACAGATGCTGCAGATCCTGCAGATGCTGCAGATGCTGCAGATGCTGCAGCTCAGCCGTCCCTTTGCTGTTGTGCAGCTCAGTCGTGAATTGTTACCGAGATGAAAGATTTAATCATTTCCTACAGGTGTGAAACAGGGAGCGTCCGTCATCCCTGACGTGTGAACGCTGCGCCCATTAAACATGCGATTACTTTTACAACTCGTTTTCGTGTCCATCGAATTAAATGTCAAACTGTGAAAGATGCCAACCGAGTCCAGCTGCTCTGACGCTCGTCCCGAGAGGACGTGAAGCCGGAGGGGCCGCTGCTCCGTGTTGGAAGTCCAGTCACAGATTCCAAGAGTTCTGAATGATTTGCATCCAGGAGCGCGCTGCTGGGAGGTGGGGGCTTCAACGTCCACGTGCACACGGATGGACTTTGAGCTTTGCTCACTTAGAATTTGCAGATTAATTAACAAGATATTGATTTTCTTTCTGTGAATGAGGTTGAAAAGATGAATGAGTTGCTAAACCCGTTTCTCCCCGTGAACTGTCCAGTGATTCAAAGCTAATAGATTTATTGGCAGCAAATTTCTCCTATTTTAAGACTCTCTTGGATGATGAACAGCTTTAGCTTCCAGACACAATGAAGAAGCATCTGCGTTCGTTAGATTGGGACTTATTCTTTAATGCTAGAATCATTATTTTTCTCCCATCATCTGATCTATTCAAGCCTCATTGGGATTCTGGGAAGAACAGAATCCTCCAATCAGTGACCTTTCCTAAAATAAACAGACCTTGGTCCAAAAGACGAGCCGTCAACGTTTGGAAGTAAAACAGGTCTTACTTTGACTGTCGAATTTCCTGATGATGGTGTCTAAAAAGGTGTTCTGCGGAGCCACATGGCCCCTGCGGACCGGCATCTTTCCTGGACTTCAGGAGACTTGAGGCGTCTTTTTTTGTCGCCAGAGCGACGCTGCCTTCGAGCCAACGAACCCACACCGGGTCTCATCCGCAGGTCGCCTCACTACAAGTTCAGCTCAGGGGTGACAGATGCTGCTGCCAGAGCTCTAGAGAAAACGGAGGATCCGGAGCCTGTGGGCAGCAGGCGCAGTTCAGCAGCTGCAGCAGCTGCAGCAGCTCCAGCAGACAGGTGATGAGCGTGGAGCCGGAAGGTGCGTGGAGCTGGACTCAGACACGCCAAAGCGCGAAAGACCTCTTCTCCGTGGAGGCTGCCCACTCCCCAGAAGCGAAGCGGGAGAGCATTCGGAAGAGCGTCGTTGGAACCACGGCTGATCGGATTCTTTTCATCCTTTCCTTTGTGTCTCCTGTGTCGGGATATTTAGGATGTTAGAGCAGCAGCGTGGTGGCGCTGAAAATGCAGCCGCGATCCGCAGCTTCGCTCTGGATGGTGGTTTTTGGAGGTGTTCTGTGGATCTCCTCCTCCTCCTCCGCCTCCTCCTCCGCCTCCTCCTCGCTGTGCGCTGTCGGATGACTTCAGCTCCACCGGCCTCGAGCTGCGCCTTTTTAACCCTTTCTTCCTCAGGACCAGCACCGCTTCTCTCCACACACGGCACGTGATGCCCCGGGGCACCAGGGCGGCCTGGAAATGGGACCAGACACGTTGGAAATATATGGTTTCTTTCCTGTTACAGCCCTTTACAAAACTCAAAGCCTGCTGTCGACAGGTGTACAGCACGTTCACCTGTGCTCGCGCGCAGGAGTGGTGCGCGTCCCCGACAAACCCGAGGAGCGCTGCTCAGCTACGTCATCGGCTCGGGGTTCCCCTCTGCGGTGCCTTCAATGACTGTTGGATTTTATGTTGACGCTTGTTCGCTACTTTATTACTTTTCCTATATTACAATATCGACATTTATTAATCCAAACCACTAACAGCACTGGGCTCGTGCATCTGCCAGCATTAAAAAAAGCTTGTGAATATTCAGCCAATAACACTGAACTAAACATCTGGACCATGAATGTATAGAAATGAATAAAGTGTTTTCAGTGTTTAAGTGTTGCTTTTTATTGGCTGAACAAATAATAAGGGAACAGTTTCTATAAGGGAACTGTTCTGAAAGTCAATCTTTATCAACAAAGATATCAGGATAACTTATTCTCAGCCTCGTGATCTAAAGGATTAGCAACATTTCTCTCCTTTAAGTTTCTTCATTGGATCAATTTGACCTGCATCCTGCGACACCCCCCCCCAGTGATGCGGTCTTTAATGACTGTTTAGATGTGATAAATTACAAGCTGGAGCCGGATGAGGCCCGAGTGCCTCCCCCCTCAAACACGACAGGCTGAAATGAATTATCAATGTATCAGCTGCAGCTCCTGTTACAGTGTTGTTTACTATAGGCTGGAGGCCCAACGCCTCCCTCCCTCACTGGACTCCCTTATTTAGTCAGGAGAGGAGAGAGGGAGGAGGGGAGGACGCAGGGGGAGGGAAGGAGAGAAGGGGCCAGACACGTCCCACACACAGTTCAGAGAGAATCAGAGCAGATTTATTCTTTTACCTTAAATGATGAACATGATGAACATCTGGTCATCACAACGAATAAACAAGTTGGTGCTGAAAGGGTCAGCACCAACTGTAGGGTCACATGAAGAGGCCGACACCCCTCAGAGGGGGGAAATGCTACGTGCTAGTGCTAGCATGAAGCATCCGCTAATCTGTCGCTGCCCGATGTTAGAACAAGAAATAAAGAATTATGAGAGAAAATGTTTTAACCTTCTAGTGACACACTGGAGTCTGGAGCAAATGTGCCAATGAAGGAGTCATTAATTAAGATAGGTCTTAATAATTTAAGATGAAAATACAAGTGTGACAAATACTGGAGAAGCTAAATAAAGGTCAGACTCACAGGGTGGAAAAGAATCTTTTAATAAGTTTCTTTTTTTCAAAACTTAAATAAAGGAGCGTAAAATACAGTTAATAAAAATTGGTTTAATTAAGCTGACAAATATTCTCCACATGTGATTTTTAACAATAACTAATCTTTATCAGCTTTACACATTTAAACATATTTGCTCCATAATAGGTCTTAAAGTGACACATAAGTACTGTTTTTTTAACATTGTAGGTGACTGAAGAGCATTAGCAATAGCATTAGCAATAGCATTAGCAGTCATATGATGACTAAGAGCAACAGAATCATGTGTTCTTCACTTGTCCATCGTTCTGTCAATCAGAAGTTTCTTGTCTCCATGTAGCTCTCAGCGAGGTGCTGGCCCACACACACACACACACACACACACACACACACACACACACACACACACACACACACACACACACACACACACACACACGCTAACACTAGCGTCTGGACAGATCTCCTCCTGTGAAGAACAGCAACAGCTGCAGTGAGACGTCTCTCGTGGCTTCTGAACAGCATCAAAATGAGCTGCTCAAGAGTTTCACTGGTGTTTCTCTTCCTTCTTTGAAGGAACCACCATGAAAACCATCAAGTTGCCCATAAAGATATAAATGATGCTCTGAACGCCTCACGCCTCAGCCCCCCCACCCCACTGGTAACTACTAACTAACTAACCCTAACCCTGGTCTCCATATTCACACACGTGAGTGCCATATTCACACACGTGAGCGCCATATTCACACACGTGAGTGCCATATTCACACACGTGATGGCATATTCACACACGTGATGGCATATTCACACACGTGAGCGCCATATTCACACACGTGAGCGCCATATTCACACACGTGATGGCATATTCACACACGTGATGGCCATATTCACACACGTGATGGCCATATTCACACGTGAGCACCATATTCACACGTGAGCACCATATTCACACACGTGAGCACCATATTCACACACGTGAGCACCATATTCACACACATGAGCGCCATATGCATCACTTATTCATTTCTAACCCACAGCTGGAGAAAATTTTGCATTTGTGGTGTGTAGGAAGTGTTTCCATCAGGTTGTGGAGGAAGGTTTGTCATCATTTGAAATGCACGCAAGTACATTTGCGTTACTAAGCAAATATATTTGCGTTACTAAGCAAATATATTTGCGTTACTAAGCAAATTCAACTGCGCCTGAAATATGTAAAATTAGGAGAGATGAGAAAGATTTCAGTTGACCAAACAGTGACGTGTGTATGGAGCACCCACGTGTGAGCGCGGATTTATTACCGTGGCAACTGTATCTGACAGACATGTGTCCACCACAATGGAGCTCTGGAAGTGAAATCGGAGCTGGGGGGGGGGGGGGCTGGTCAGTGCCCAGTGTGGCTGCATCCAATTAACTAATGTAATCCAATTAACTAATGTAATCAGCCGCCGTGATGAATGGATGACTAGAAACAGGCGGATTCCAAAGGTAGGTGCATGTTCTTCAGGTTTCTGCATGTGTGGCCTGGAGCTCAGTGGCTGCGTCACCGGGTCAGCCTTGTGTTCATGTTCTGGACCAGGGGTCCGGAACCTCTTTAGCGCCGCCCTAGTGGCTCCAAGTGGTTTCCAAGTCAAGGCCCCTGCTGGGACGCCGTTTCAGAACTTTTAGCACCCTACAGCTAATAATACCAGCAATACTTTAATCCCGATCCTGTTGGACCTCTTGGCATAATGTCTGTAATTAGTGAGTTTTAATTGAAGAAACGGTCCTAATGTATGAATCTAAGGCAAAGAAATCTACCCTGGAAATGAGAGGAAAATGACTAGTGTCTAAATTAGCGTCCTTTAGTGATACAAATATATCCCAGAATGTCAAAGGACGATTGGGCCAGTTTAAGGGTTAGAACAGACCAGACTTTGGGGGGAAATACATTAATTATTACTTTGTTCAATTAAAATATTCTGTTCTGGACAATAAGAACAAACACAAGCAACAGCATTGTTCTGGCAGTGGTTAGGGTGGTTACTGGTTAGGGTGGTTGGGTTAGGGTGGTTAGAGTTAGGGTGGTTAGTGGATAGGGTGGTTGGGTTAGGGTGGTTAGAGTTAGGGTGGTTAGGATTAGGGTGGTTAGTGGATAGGGTGGTTAGAGTTAGGATGGTTAGAGTTAGGATGGTTAGAGTTAGGATGGTTAGTGGATAGGGTGGTTGGGGTTATGGTGGTTAGGGTTAAGATGGTGAGGGTTAGGGTGGTTAGTGGTTAGGGTGGTTAGAGTTAGGGTGGTTAGGGTGGTTACTGGATAGGGTGGTTAGGATGGTTAGAGTTAGGGTGGTTGGGTTAGGGTGGTTAGAGTTAGGGTGGTTAGGGTGGTTAGTGGATAGGGTGGTTGGGGTTATGGTGGTTAGGGTTAAGATGGTGAGGGTTAGGGTGGTTAGTGGTTAGGGTGGTTACTGCTTAGGTTACAGTTAGTGGTTAGGGTTAGGGTGGTTGGGGTTAGGGTGGTTACGGTTAGGGTTAGTGGATAGGGTGGTTGGGGTTAGGGTGGCTAGTGGTTAGGGCTGGTTAGGGGTTAGAGTTATGGGTTAGGTTGGTTAGGTTAGGGTAAGTGGTTAGGGTTGTTAGTGGTTAGGGTTAGGGTGGTTAGGGTGGTTACTGCTTAGGTTATGGTTAGTGATTAGGGTTAGAGTGGTTAGGGTAGAAAGGGTTAGGGTGGTTACTGGTTAAGGTGGTTGGGGATAGTGGGGTTAGGGTTAGGCTGGTTAGTAGTTAGGTTAGTGGTTAGGGTGGTTACTGCTTAGGTTATGGTTAGTGATTAGGGTTAGAGTGGTTAGGGTAGAAAGGGTTAGGGTGGTTACTGGTTAAGGTGGTTGGGGATAGGGTGGTTAGGGTTAGGGTGGTTAGGGTGGTTACTGCTTAGGTTAGGGTGGTTACTGCTTAGGTTAGGGTTAGGGTGGCTAGTGGTTAGGGCTGGTTAGGGGTTAGAGTTATGGGTTAGGTTGGTTAGGTTAGGGTAAGTGGTTAGGGTTGTTAGTGGTTAGGGTGGGGTTAGTGGTTATGGTGGTTGGGGTTAGGGTGGGGTTAGTGGTTATGGTGGTTGGGGTTAGGGTGGTTAGTGGTTAGGGAGGTTAGGATGGTTTGGAGAGATGTGGACTCACCCTGGCAACTGGTGCACTCACAGCTGTGAATGACTGGCAGCACCACAGGCTCATTCTCACCACTGTCACACTCCAGGCTGAGGAAGCGAACGGGCTTGTCTGGGTCCAACCGGTAGCTACAGCACTCACAGACAGACTGCAGGTACGGCTCCTGTCAGAAACAGCAGGGGGGACCTGAAGATGAGAGGCTGCCAGTCCTAACCCCTAACCCTGACCCTGACCCTAACCCTGACCTTGACCCTGACCCTAACCCCTAACCCCTAACCCCTAACCCTGACCTAACCCTAACCCCTAACCCTGACCTTGACCTAACCCCACCCTGACCCTAACCCCTAACCCTTACCCTGGCCCTGGCCCTGGCCCTGACCCTAACCCCTAACCCCTAACCCTGACCTTGACCTAACCCCAACCCTGACCCTAACCCCAACCCTGACCCTAACCCTGACCCTAACCCTTACCCTGGCCCTGGCCCTGACCCTAACCCTAACCCTGACCTTGACCTAACCCCAACCCTGACCCTAACCCCTAACCCCTAACCCTGACCCTTACCCTGACCCTAACCCTGACCCTGACCCTGACCCTTACCCTGACCCTGACCCTTACCCCTGACCCTAACCCCTAACCCCTAACCCTGACCTTGACCTAACCCCTAACCCTGACCCTAACTACTGGTCTACTTGTGGTCCCCAGAGTCTCTAGGGGTAGAATGGGGGGCCGAGCATTTAGCTACCAGGCCCCCCTGCTATGGAACCAGCTCCCTGTCCAGGTACGGGAGGCTGACTCCATCTCTATCGGATCAGACTTCAAACCTTCCTCTTTGATGAAGCTGATAGTCACTAATTCTGTAGTTCCAGTCATTGTCCTGGACATAATTATCATATTTAGAGGCTCGTCTCATTATCAGGTTATATAATAATGATAATATCTAATTATCAGGTTAATATCTTAGTTCTGCTGCTGGAGGCCCAGGCTGACGGGTCCACAAACATCTGTGTCCTGAGGTGAACTAATATACTTTGTTCTAATTATTTAATAATAAATGATTAATTTTTCTCAGTATTAATGACTTATGATGGCCACATGTAATGACCCTAGCAGAAGGAGCCTGCGCCTGTGCTGAAGCAGGTAGGGGAACCATGAGGGGAACCATGAGGGGAACCATGAGGGGAACACGTGAGCTCCTATCTTTGGTTCCGTGCTGAAACGGGTTTCTATTAACTGTCCTGTGTGTTGAAATAAAGGCTGTGGGTCACATGATCACTTCAAAGGGACCAGATGGTCTGGCTGCAGGTCCCTGTGGAGGCCAAGACAATGCTTCATACCAGCCAACCATCTTTATCATAGGTTACAATGGCTGCTGGTAACCATGGTAACCACCTGACGCTGCGCAGGAGCTCTCGCGTCAGATCCCCATTTAAAAGCATCACGCCTCTCAAATAAACCCTGTGGTGGGTTAGTTACGGCAGCAGTTGTACTAGTGAGCATGCAGCACTAATCAAAGGTGTTGTACCTCCAGGAGGACGTCCGTCCTGGACTCACAGCGCCCCCTACAGAAGCTGACCTCCACGTTCTCCAGCCGACAGTCGCCTTTGGTGATGTTCCTCACCTGGACGTGGCGACGGCACTCAGGCTCGGGTTCACCTGGTGGAAGGAGGAGGTTCCAGAAAAGGAGAGGAAAGGAAAGGATGAAGGAAACAGGCAAGGAAACAAGAGCAGAGACACCACTTGGTAACTGGTAATAAAGGAGTAATAACAATTTCTGATGAGATCAGAGGTGCGAATCAACAGAACTGGTGTGAACACACATTCAAGATGCAGCACGTTCTTACGTCTGAGTGCATAATTCCGAATAATGAGCGTGCGTGAGCGTGCGTGAGCGAACGTCCATGAGCGTGCGTGAGTGTGAGTGAACGTGCGTGAATGTGTGTGAGCATCCGTGAGCATGTGTGAACATGAGTGAGCATCCGTGAGCATGTGTGGGCGTCCGTGAACGTGCGTGAACGTGCGTGAACGTCCATGAGCGTGCGTGAACGTGCGTGAACGTGCGTGAACGTCCATGAGCGTGCGTGAACGTCCGTGAATGTGTGTGAGCGTGCGTGAACGTCCGTGAGCATGCGTGAGCGTGAGTGAACGTGCGTGAGCGTGCGTGAACATGAGTGAGCGTCCGTGAGTGTGCATGGGCGTCCGTGAGCGTGCGTGAGTGAACATGCGTGAGTGTGCATGGGCGTCCGTGAACGTGCGTGAACGTGCGTGAGCGTGCGTGAGCGTGAGTGAACGTGCGTGAGCGTGCAGGACTGCGAGGTGTCCTCAGGACCGTGCCACAGCACCACACACCTGGGAACGGCCGTTTGCAGGCGGGACAGCAGCTGCCTGGCTCCTCCACCTTCACCTCCCCCTTGGAGCCCAGCAGCAGTTGGAGGAGACGTGAAAACACACAAACACATCAGGAAAACACACAAACACATCAGGAAAACACACAAACACATCAGGAAAACACCAAAGAGGAGCAGGAGCAGAATTCTGGACCGAGGAACCGAACTCTGAACGGGGGGGAATTAGCAGCTCCGCTCAATATTTTTGGTTCTGTATGGAAATAATAAAGAAAATCTTCTGTTTCTGGAAGCGTAGTCGTCACTACAGCATCACCTAGTTACTGTTAGTTAACTGTTGGTTACTGTTACTGGTGACCAGTGGGTTTCTGATGGCATTAAATGATGAACAGTTTGTTATTTAAAGGTAAGAACCTTTTTAGCTTAGCGACAAGTCAGCTGGCTTCGAGAACTGTGTTCTATTGAGGTGTTAGTGGGGAGGAAACTAATCCAGCTCTGTACTAGTTACTAGTAACTAGTAAAACATTAAGACAGAACTGATAATGTTGGGAAAATGGTCTCAAAAGAGCAAAACGTATATTTTAATACATTAAACCCTCATTCATGCTTTGCAATATTACAGGTTCTGTTCAACGGTTCCATGTGACCCAAAACAGATTTTTCAGAATAAATCCCAAAAAGTAACTTATTAAAATATTAATAAAATAGAAAATAAAATATTAATAAAATAGAAAATAAAATATTAATAAAATAGAAAATTGCTGTTGTGAGGGGAGAATACATTCAGGATTTTTGCAGTAGCAGCTAAAGATCAGAGGAAAACACACACACAATTAAAAGCAATTAAAGCAGCTGCAGCCCAGAACGGCTTCAGATCATTGTGTTAGTAATAGATGTGTAATAAACGGGTCAGTTTAGGAATCAACCAGCTCACCTCATCACACCGGAGCGGCGGACATCTGAACTGGCACGTTTTCTTCCCGTTCTCACATCGACAGGACTGGCAGCCCTCTTCCCATTCTGCTCCTGCCTGGCTCACACACACACACACACACACACACACACTTACTTAGACTTTTACTTCGGTGTGAATTGACTAAAACTTGGACTTCCCTCCTACATAATGGGGGGGGGGGGCATTTAATGAGACAGGTGATTAGAAAGTTGGTTTTTTTTGGCTCCTCAGCTGGTGAAAAGTCTTAAATCCTTCCAAATTACACACTGCATTAGAACTCACAATTAATTTTTTTAATCCGTGGTCGTTCCAAAAAATAGGAAGACGGAAGCACGATGAGCACGATAGTCGTGATAAATGGAACTCTTGAATATCAGACACGGTGCTGCTGCGTGTCGGCGCGGTGGGATGCGGTGGGATACGGTGGGGCGCGGTGGGACGCGGTGGGGCGTGGTGGGATACGGTGGGGCGCGGTGGGGCGCGGTGGAACGCGGTGGGACGCGGTGGGGCGCGGTGGGGCGCGGTGGGACGCGGTGGGGCGCGGTGGGGCGCGGTGGGATGCGGTGGGATGCGGTGGGATACGGTGGGGCGCGGTGGGGCGCGGTGGGATACGGTGGGATACAGTGGGGCGCGGTGGGATGCGGTGGGGCGCGGTGGGACGCGGTGGGATACGGTGGGATACGGTGGGGCGCGGTGGGGCACGGTGGGGCGCGGTGGGGCACGGTGGGGCGCGGTGGGGCACGGTGGGGCGCGGTGGGGCACGGTGGGGCACGGTGGGATACGGTGGGGCGCGGTGGGATACGGTGGGGCGCGGTGGGGCGCGGTGGGATACGGTGGGGCGCGGTGGGGCTCACCACTCAGCTTCAGCCCTCTTGCTTCCTCGTTAATTAACAAAGTGAATTGAAGGTGGTGGAAACACCACTGAGGGTAAAAGAAGGACGGCGTGCACGTGTGTGTGTGCGCGTACCTCGTACTGGATGCCCTGGTCCCGACATGGGCAGAGTGCCGGGATAACACACACGCCGTCAGTGTTTCGGTAAAGCCCCTCCTGACAGGTGCAGCCCTGGACCCAGTGGCTACAGGCAGCAGGGGGGGAGTAAATGTCCCAGCAGGTCCTCTCACACACGGGGGGGTCGGCAGCCACGCTGGTCCTCCAGCGCTCCCCTGCTGGGCACGCTGCACACAGGCACACACAAGGGTTTGATGATTACAGGTGCACTCGGGCCGAGCCAGAGCAAGGGTGACTTTAAGTCATTGTAAGGAAATCTGATGGCTGAACTGGGACAGAGCTACTGGGATTTACTGGAGCTACTGGGATTTACTGGAGCTACTGGGATTTACTGGAGCTACTGGGATTTACTGGAGCTACTGGGATTTATGGAACGGATGGTCGTCGTCTCGCATCATCACGCGTCCAACACTCTGAAGCTGGAGGGTTCCAACAATGTCAGAAGGTGTTGGGAGGGTGGTGGCAGCATCACGCTGCATCAACCAGGAGGAACTTTCATGGGGAGGAACTTTCATGGGGAGGAACTTTCATGGGGAGGAACTTTCATGGGGAGGAACTTTCATGGGGAAATATTTGATGCTGTTTGAAAGGACTCGATCACGTCAAAATGTAAACATAAAAACACGAGACAAGGCCAAGAACAGCAATGAACCATTCAAACGGAACATTTTGCAACAGTGAAACTGCTGTTTGGCAGCAACGTGTCAATGGTTCCATGGCTGATGGGGTTCTGACCCGGTCTAAAGCCTCCGTCTGAACGAGCACAGGGACTGTGTAGAAGGTTAAAGTGGTCCAGCCCAGCAGGGAGCGGCAGCTCTGTGATGCACCTGCTGCTTGAACATGAGCACCAGAGTTGCTGTAGGTTCATGGGTCGGGTTCTTCAGGTGATCCCTTTAGGGGAGGAAGGAAGGAAGGAAGGAAGGAAGGAAGGAAGGAAGGAAGGCAGTCGGACCACATGCTCACACTCACCACAGTCGGGTGCCAGGCAGGTCCTGCTTCGGTGTACTGGATCTTCACACGGGGCCCCCCCGTACTGGCTGGGCTGCAGGACCGTTCTGACCGAGGTCTGCTGGCCCAGACCACAGCTGGCTGAGCAGGAACTCCACTGGGACCAGCTGGACCACAGACAGTCCACTGCAAGAGAACACAGGTGGGTTCGGATCCAATCCGTGGGAAGACGACGTGCACAGAAAAACAACTTTACTCCTTTACTGGCAGTATCAGTAAATGTTCATGTTTCAGGGAGGGGCCATGAGAGGCGCCTGGACTCTCGGCCGTGTTCCTGTCAGCGTCCCGACCTCCGTTAGGTCCACATGATGATGCGTGTTGCTGAAACCCCAGCCCATAATTGCCCGACTTGTTGCCAACTGTGGAGCAGCTGTTGCTAACCCTAGATAGGCTGACGTGTCTGTCCTAGTCTCGACAGGTTGACAGTTACTGTTGGCTCTCCTTTCTTTAACATCCAAAAGGAAATCAGGCCTATGGAGTTTATGGGATGCATTGGGCAGCTGTGCCGGAGCCTCACTCACCATCACAGGGCTCCGAGGAACAGTTGAACATTCCTCCCTGGCAAACGCTGGGGAAAGTTGACAGAAGGTCAGCGGAGTCACAGAACAAGGTCACAGCTTATAAAAGGACCAAACGAGCATCAAGAGGAGATGAAAGGAATTTCTTAGAGCAGATATCATCGTGACAAACGTGGTTGGTTTGACTCTCAGCCACGATGCAGCCAGCTCACATTAAAACACCCGTTACAGGTCTTTACTGCTGTAATTACAATTTATACATTTAATTCATGCTCAAAGACAAATATTGGAATAAAACACAGTTTAGCCACAAGATCAAAGATCAAAAATCAAAGGTCTTCTAGTCAATCTTTGATCTTAAATTCAATGTACTGTAGGAAACGTCTACAGCCAATCATGACTAATTATACTGTAATCAACCATTTTTAATGATTGCAGTAAGTATTGGCTCACTCATTTTCATAACTAGAGACATTTCCAGTGTTCCCACCATTCCCATGGTCAGATGTGTGGAAGCTCAGGCCGGGTTTATCAAGGTGCAGGGCTGTTTTGAGGGGTTTGATGAAGGTGCGGGGCTGTTTTTTAGGGGTTTGATCAAGGTGCGGGGCTGTTTTTAGGGGTTTGATGAAGGTGCGGGGCTGTTTTGACGGGTTTGATCAAGGTGCGGGGCTGTTTTGAGGGGTTTGATCAAGGTGCGGGGCTGTTTTGAGGGGTTTGATCAAGGTGCGGGGCTGTTTTTAGGGGTTTGATGAAGGTGTGGGGCTGTTTCTAGGGTTTGGCTTGGTGCTTTGGTTCTTCCTGTAGATGAAATCAGCTTTATTTTACTCGCTAGCATGACGATATCTAAGGCTACGTCCTCGCTGCCATGACGATATCTAACGCTACGTCCTCGCTGCCATGACGATATCTAAGGCTACGTCCTCGCTGCCGTGACGACATCTAAGGCTACGTCCTCGCTGCCATGACGATATCTAAGGCTTCTTCCTCGCTGCCATGGCGATATCCAAGGCTACGTCCTCGCTGCCATGACGATATCTAACGCTACGTCCTCGCTGCCATGACGATATCTAAGGCTACGTCCTCGCTGCCATGACGATATCTAAGGCAACGTCCTCGCTGCCATGACGATATCTAAGGCAACATCCTCGCTGCCATGACGATATCTAAGGCTACTTCCTCGCTGCTATGACGATATCTAAGGCAACATCCTCGCTGCCATGACGATATCTAAGGCTACTTCCTCGCTGCTATGACGATATCTAAGGCAACGTCCTCGCTGCCATGACGATATCTAAGGCAACGTCCTCGCTGCCATGACGATATCTAACGCTACGTCCTCGCTGCCATGACGATATCTAACGCTACGTCCTCGCTGCCATGACGATATCTAACGCTACGTCCTCGCTGCTATGACGATATCTAACGCTACGTCCTCGCTGCATCAGAGGAGACTCAAATTGGATTTTTCTGCTCTGATGTGACCACATTCAGCTTTGATTGACAGCACAAGTCTCACTGAATCCGACATTATCAATCCATCGAAATCCGAATCCAAGGCAACTTTGATGTCGTTCTGGAGCGACACACGTCAGAATTCTGCGCCGCTAACAAAACACAATGAAGACGATCAACTTTGAAGACAGCGGTGATGCCGTTAGCCACTGGAGGCATAACGAAGTCCTGGAGTTAATCAGTATTTGGGGTAATTGCTTGTAAATTTACCACCACACTGTTTTTAAAGCCAAGGCCTCCGGAGGAGCTTCAACGGCTGCTCCACGTTCACTTCCCTCAACAAGCTTCTTATTAATGTTGATCTGAGCGTGTCAGGAGGTGGAGCAGGTCACATCAGTCTGTAGACAGGCCACATTTAAACAACCCCAAAGGCCAAACTGCGTTTGAGCGACATACCGGAGGCAGAGCAAAAAGGCCTGCGGCCCATAGCTGGCCAGACATGACGTGTTATGAAGAGTGAACCAAGGCAATACTCAGATTCACCCTCAGAATTACAGAATTACTTTACTGGGAGAAAAGTCTTCTACTCAAAATATTCAAAGTAGATTCCACACGGTTACAAAATTGAGAGGAAAATATTTGGATGTGGATCTCCTGCTCGTCTGCTGCCAATATGAAATATTTATAGAGATGAATATCAGCCTTTTCTCTGCCAGAACCAGCGTGTTTCTGTTGAACTCCACTCCAAAGAGATATCTGGCACTCCGAAAGACCAGGAACCTCAGCAGATCCTGTGGTTCATGTGGGAAGCATGGCTGCATGGCTCCATTGAGCTCTGGAATATGGACGTATGGGACACAATTCTGGTGAAAAAGGGCTCAAACTGAAGAATTGATATCAAAACCAAAGAGAAATGAACACCTTGTTGATCCCAGGGGAGGTGAAGCTCTCTACACTGTTTAATGTCCCATTTCCACGGATGCAAACACACTCCTCATGATTTTTTTGGTTTGAATTCCCATGTTTATGATGTCTATTTTCCATACAGCTTCTGCTACAGAGCATTTTTACGTATTTAGATCTAAATTCTTGGATCATCTCCTCAGTCACCTCGTGAAAAAGCTCAAGACCTAAAATAAAGCAAATCTTAAAGCATGTATCACCAGGTGTTGCAGCGGTGCCTGACGGCCGTTCCAGGAGGGAGCGGAGCGCCACTCATCCCCTCGGCACTGATGTTCTGGTACGGAGCCGGCAGGGACAGCGGCGAGCACGGACACTCGGAATGAGGCACGCAGGAACCGTTCAACAGAACCTGAACAGTGAGCAACAGTGAGACAATTGGGAAACAAAGCAGAGCAACACTTTAAGAACCTTTAACCAAAGAAGAAGTAAAGCGCGCTGACCTGTCCATGGGGGCACGAGCACCCCGGGGTGCAGGGTCCTACTAGGCACTGAGTGTGAAGCCACAAGTGGTCACAGACGTGTGGACAGGAACCCGAACATTCACTGAAGATCTGCCCGACAGGACACTCTACAACAGTCACCATAGAAACGGCCATTATCTTCTGGACACAAGGGTGGGGCACAATTTGAGAGGGGGGCAAATCTCACTTCCTGACACACGGCTGAAGGAACTAGTTTCAGCTGTTTGTTCTCATTTGTGCAACTATTGTTCAAATTCTATTCTAAATGAGGTGAAGATAAATAGGGTGTGTGTGTGTGTGTGTTACCGGGCAGGCAGCTGTTGCTGTTACAGACAGTGGTTTGTTGAAGGGCTCCATCACATGGCGCCCCACCAGATTCTGGCTCTTGAAGGATTGTTTTGTTACGAACTGACGAACCGCCGCCACAGGTGGCGCTGCACTCAGACCAGGTGGACCATGTGCTCAGCAAACAGCCAGCTGTGGGGGGGGGGGAGACGGGGGAGAGAGGGAGGAGGGAGGAGAGAGGGAGGGGAGGGGGGAAGAGGTGAGGAGAGGAGGGAAGAGGAGGGAGGGGAGAGGGGGAGGAGGGGAGAGAGTTCCAAAGTCTGTGTCTGTAAAGACCTTATGATGGTCTGGAAAGACCTTAGGATGGTCTGGAAAGACCTTAGGATGGTCTGGAAAGACCTTATTATGGTCTGTACACATGCTTCATATGTCACCTGGACACGGTGGCATCTCGCAGCTTCCCGTCTGCTCCGTGTCAGTACAGGAAGGACCGCCGTCTGTCGCCTGGCACAGGCGCATCCTTGACCTGGTGCCAACCCCACATGAGACCGAGCAGGAGCTCCAGGAGCTCCAGGGCTCGTACTCCGGGCAGGGAAGCTCTGTGCACGCCAGCGAGCCGTTCTCACACACACTGCAGACAGAGGCAGCGTTTGATTCAGATTTTAATTTGGCCTTTTAATCGCCCCGGAGCGCTCCTCACCAGGTATTACAGTCAAGGGAAATTTCATCCTTGGGGAGAAACTGGAGCGTGCCGTTGCCCGAGGGAAGAGCACAGCGACAGTCCTGGAGCGGCACGCAGTGTCCGTCCTGCAGCAGCTGTCCCTCTGGACACCGGCAGCCTGGAAAGGTTCCCACCAAAAGATTTCCCGTTTTGTTATAGAGCCATTTTGGATTGTTTGGATGGGAATACCTGCGTGACAGGATCCCTGCAGACACTGCACGTGCTCCCACAGGTCAGCGCAGCTGCGAGGACATCGATTGGCACAGTCCCCTTGGTAGATCCGCCCCCCCCGTTCTTCACAGTGCTCCCCTAGGATGCAGGAAGGAAGTCAGAGCCACTTTATTTTGCTGGTTCTTCTACAATTGCAACATTTCGCAGGTAAAATAAATCATGTAAGATGATAAAAACCACCCACAATATAAGTCACGTATCTCCGCCCCTCCCTCTCTGCCCACCTGTATCGGGCTGATGGGTCACCTGTCCCACTAGAACCCGTACCTGGGCAGAGTCCGGTGTTGCAGCTGTGGCTCTGTGTCTGCTGGCTCCTGCAGCGGGATCCTGGCGCCGACGCTGCCGACCATCGGAAGCGCTGCCTGACCCCCCCGCTGCAGGCTCGGCACAGGCCGTCCACACGCTCCACGCGCTCCACGCACACCAGTCTATAAAGGACAGGTCGGGGGTCACACCTGGAACAGCTGCTTTGCATTAGGAATATTGGGAATGTTGGGAATATTGGGGACATTGGGAGTATTGGGGATATTGGGAATATTGGGAGTTCAGGAGTATTGGGAGTGTTGGGAGTATTGGGAATATTAGAACAGGTAAATAGAGACGCAATAGCCCAGTTTTACTGCTTGGAAGCTCCAGACAGTCTGGAATCACCAACCAATGTGCTACCTGCTGCATTAAAACATCCCTGTGAGCAAATAATGTTCCTAATAAATAATATTTACTTTTGGAGACCTGGAATCTCACACAAATATTGATTAACAGGATAATGTTGCAGAGCAACAAATGAGGCTTGGGGCCAACTGGGAGAAAACCATTCATCTGAGTTTATATTTATCTCTTCTCTACCCAAATTAACAGTAGAAATCCTTGCAGACTTGGTAGAAGACTAAGAAGAATCAAGCTGAGCTATATCAGTAAATAGTTATTGTCCTAAACTCTACTAGCTGGCTCTGAGGTCCAGAATCATTTAGTTTGTGGTCTTTGGGAGCTGATGAAAGACCTGGTACCAGACCGGCCTTGGTGTCCTCACCTCTGCAGATGTTTGGGTCTGCACAGAGGCGCTCCTCCTCCAGTGGCCCTGAACATCGACTCTGCTCCTCTCCAGAGACCGGAACGCCAGAATCTAGGTCCAAACAAGCTCGGAAACGCCTCTGGATTGAAACCAGGCCGTCGCTGACAAGCCCTGCCAGGGAGGTGTTGAGCTGCAGGGAACTCCAGGGTGAACATGGAGAACACGGCGTCCACGCCGCCCACTGGCTGAGAATCACTGGAAGCACGTTATGGAAAAACAGCATCATTATTAGGGCAGGATCAATGAAGTTAATCTCATATAGTTAGTCCAATATAGATTTGATTTCAGCTATATGTGAACGGTGTATATTCCTGGTGTTGGGAGGCGTTTCCTTAGCAACATAAATCTATAGTGCTTATTTAGGACAACAAACGTGATGCTTCCTTACCTCCACACTCTCTCATATCACACTGCAAAGTTCCTTCATGGCAAACGCTGGGTGACAGAACAGAGAGCGCATCACAAACCACAGACAGAAGGTCTCTTTGTTCAACTGCTGTTCTCTGTATGACCACTAGGGCGCTACCAGGTACTGCAGTCCATGCTCACTGTGCCCCCCTGGGGGACGGTGACAGCGACGGGAGCTGGTCCAGAGCCGTGGTGCTGCAGGTGGATGCATCCACACGCTCCTGCAGGAACACAACTTCCATTCTGCTGAAGCAGGCCCTGGATGCAAGAGCACACGTTCAGGAAGGACGGAGGAATCCCAATTTCCTAATCCTGACGCACAATGTCCCGTTTATATCATCCAGTCTGACGGGTTGTGAAATCAAGCTGAGCGTTGTCTCTTAAAATGTGACTGAGAAACAACAATAGCTGATATTCTATAGGCTTCTATAGGCTAACCAGCTCTGCACAGCAGCATTTTAACCGTCCTGACCAAATTCCAGAGCAGTGTTGCAACAGTCTGCTGGAACTGAGCGGGACCGTGAATGATGGACCTTCTTCTTAAATCCTGCAGTTTTTCCACTGATATATTCAGAACCCCCAGGATTCACCTCTGGGCAGTAACAGCCAGGCGTGCACTCTCGCACGCACTACTCGCGCATCTGGCACACGCTCTAAACACGCATCTCCTCGGAGAGCGCAGTGTTTCTCACAAGGGGCGCCACACGGCGAGTACACAAACGGGGCGTCACAATCTGCACCTGCGAGAGGGAACGTGACGTCAGCGGATGTCGAGTGGAACAACAAGAACATATAGAAGCCAAACATGGCTGCACTTTGGTGAGGAAGCCTTTGAACTCACCTGCACACTGGCTGAGCGTGCACGCCCTGCTCTGCGTTTCCACGGGAGTGCACTGTTGCCCCCTAAGGGCGGGAGAGAGAGCTACACGGTAGCGCTGCTGTCTCTGGGAAACACAGGAGCACACAGACCAGACGCTCCAGTCGGACATGGGACAGCCTGGAGACAGACAGAAGCCTGAGCACAGTTGGATGCAGCTTTAAACACACGACACGTGGACCCGGTTAGGGTTAGGGTTAGGGTTAGCCTCCTGCAACAGGGTTAGGGTTAGGGTTAGCCTCCTGCAACAGGGTTAGGGTTAGCCTCCTGCAACAGGG
>NC_079536.1:172500-207500 GCF_003711565.1 Takifugu flavidus
GGGTTAGAGGGTTAGAGGATTAGAGGGTTAGGGTCAGGGTTAGAGGGTGAGGGTTAGAGGGTAGGGTTAGAGGGTTAGGGTTAGGGTTAGAGGGTTAAGGTTAGAGGGTTAGGGTTAGGGTCAGGGTCAGGGGGTTAGGGTTAGAGGGTTAGGGTTAGGGTTAGAGGGTTAGGGTTAGAGGGTTAGGGTTAGAGGGTTAGGGTTAGAGGGTCAGGGGGTTAGAGGGTTAGGGTTAGGGGGTCAGGGTTAGGGGGTTAGGGTTAGGGTTAGAGGGTTAAGGTTAGAGGGTTAAGGTTAGAGGGTTAGAGGGTTAGGGTCAGGGTTAGGGTTAGAGGGTTAGGGTTAGATGGTCAGGGGGTTAGAGGGTTAGGGTTAGGGTCAGGTTAGGGTCAGGGTCAGGGGGTTAGGGTCAGAGTTAGGGTCAGGGTTAGGGTCAGGGTTAGGGGGTTAGGGTCGGGTTAGGGTTAGGGTTAGAGGGTTAGGTTAGGGTTAGGGTCAGGGTTAGGGTCAGGGTTAGGGTCAGGGTTAGGGTCAGGGTTAGGGGTTAGGGTTAGGGTTAGGGGGTTAGGGTTAGGGTCAGGTCAGGGTTAGGGGGTTAGGGTCAGGGTTAGGGTCAGGGTCAGGGTTAGGGGGTTAGGGTTAGGGTTAGGGTCAGGGTTAGGGGGTTAGGGTCAGGGTCAGGGTCAGGGTTAGGGGGTTAGGGTCAGGGTTAGGGTCAGGGTTAGGGGGTTAGGGTCAGGGTCAGGGTCAGGGTTAGGGGGTTAGGGTCAGGGTTAGGGTTAGGGGGTTAGGGTTAGGGTCAGGGTTAGGGTTTGGGGGTTAGGGTCAGGGTCAGGGTTCTGTGCATTCACGCTGCCCAGTTGACGCTGAGCACCAAAGCTCTGCTGCAGCTATAATTTGGCTCCGAATGAAAAATGAAACTGGAGAAACTTGTGAGAAAAGTTTGAGAAAATGAAACAGTGAATAAATTCAGCAGGGACACTAAAGCAGACAAGCTCACGGTTTGGCTCCTGGTTGCTAAGTAACAGCCTCTCAGTTCCCATTTTCGCCTCAGCTCCCCCCCACTCCCCACCCCCACCCCCTCCCTAGCAATGCTCGCGGGGCCTTTGGGGTATTTGGGGCTCGTGATCAGAATTTGCTAATAGATAATATCTTCCATCCCTGTCACAGCCGTTCATTATTTATCAGGCTGATGACATCCCTCTTCCCAGCCTGATGACATCCCTCTTCCCAGCCTGATGACATCCCTCTTCCCAGCCTGATGACATCCCTCTTCCCAGCCTGATGACATCCCTCTTCCCAGCCTGCCTCCTCCCCAGTCGGTGACATTAGCTGAGAGCTGAGACATTTGCTGCTTTGCATCGTTGCGTATTGGTGCTCATGTGGAGACAGAAACCGTGACCGTATTGGTGCACTCTGCCACGGTGCCAGCCGGTGGGACCCCATGTGTGGTGGGTGGAGCAAACAGGACGTCCACATTCACACCTGGACATTGAAAAAGGTTGCAGGCCTTCTCCTGATGAGAGCCCCCTGAGCAGGGTGGTGTCCCACACTGGCGCTGGCGGGACTTCACGGCTGGGCTTCCCGTCGTGGTGCAGGTCTTACTACAGGGACTCCATGACGACCATGAGGAGAAACCAAAATCATCATCTAGAGAACATGGACAGAGAAACAGGTGAGTTTCAGCAGCAATGTGAGAAAAGACAATTGCAGATACATGAATAAGAAAAAGATGCTACTAAGTGTCACCTGGCAACATTGGCTCTTCGGTAGGTCCTACGATCACAGGAAATAATCGTGTTACATGGAGATGTTAGCACCATGGAACGTTCAAGTACTGCGCTCTACTTAGACAAGTCCTTGCACCTTGGCAGTGAGGGGCCTGGCAAAAGGTGGTCTCTTGCCTCGGTCCCCGGCAGTCTTTCCCTCCGTGGGCTGGTGCTGGCTCAGAGCAGGCCCTAGTTCGGGTCTTTAGGCCTAAACCTCCACAAGACAGAGAACAGGAGCTCCAGGAGCTCCAGGGGGACAGCCCACCATCTACAGGACAATGTTGTAGGGAACAGTTCCATCTGCCATGTTCACAGCCACTACAGGAAATACATGGAAACTTAACCCAGCACCAAAACTGCTCATCAACGTCAAAATCATCTGTAGACACAAATCTGCATCAGGGTGAGCAGCAGAAGATCCTTGTCCTTGTCCAAACTGCGTTTCATTGGTTATATGAAGAAACTTTTGCTCACCAGGAGCTGCAGTCATGAAGCAACGTATCTCCAGAATGAAGCTCTGCTCCCTCAGAGATGTTAAGGAGGATCAGAGGTGAGACGGGCGTCACCGAAACACTCTGGAGTAACGCCACCAAGTCCTCGTCCACCAAACACGGACATTCCTAAAAGGTGCAACCAAACAGCTCATTTCAAGACACGCTGACACTGATCAGAGCATCAAAGCTTCAGAGAACATCGTCTTCTCCACCGTATAACTGATACGGGACCTGCAGACAGACTCCAGCGTGGTGGTAGGTGTGCAGAGGGCAGTGGCAGCCTTCCTCACAGCCGTCCGAGTAGCACCCTTCCCTCAGACTGACCTGAGCACAATTAAAGGGACAACCTTCGCCCCGCTCACACTCCCGGTAGAGCCTGCCGGGGGGACATCCCACCTCTGAACACCAGGACAGAGACACAGGAGACATTCGGACCAGGTTGAAATAACTCTGATCTTTAAACACAAGAACCTGGAATTCCCCGTTTACCCAGACAGACGTGGCTGTTACAGGTTTTGCTCTGCTGCCTCAAACCGCTGCAAGGTGGCGAGATGCAGGAGCGCCGGCGCTGCTGTTGTCCCCCGCCACAGCTGACCGAACACACGGACCAGGGGGACCAGGGGGACCAGGGGGACCAGGGGAGCCACGGCCCCGCGGGGTCTGGAGGACAGATGACGCATCACTGGCCGTAACGTTTGAATAAAATCCTTTCATGTGTACAAATGTGATCTACTCTTAATAACGTGTTTATCTAAGATTGATCAATCATCAACGTGATGTTTACGAATTAACGAATGTCTGAAAACGCCAATAAAGCCACAGGTGAAGCGAAGCTGTTCAAAGCTGCTCTAAATGGTTTGTGATTGGACAGGAGAGCAGGGGGAGGAGCCAACCTCTGCACAGGTGTGTGTTGCAGTCTTCCTGCTGTTGCACGGCTCCCGGGCAGCCCCTCCCACCATTCTGAGGGGGCGGGTTATCACACTGGCGCCTCCTGAACATGACTCCTCCTCCACAAGGAAGGGAACAGTTGGTCCAGGCCCCCCACTGGCCCCAGCCACCATCACCATAGCAACCAGGTACAGACTGACACCAAAGGACTCCACCCTCACACGTACTGAGATTGTAGAGGAAATGTCAGAACAACACGTCTAATATGGAGTCTTTTACTTCAAAAAATGAAGGTTTTTACCAGTTTCTACAGTCATCGGCGACGCTCTCTCCAGGATTCACAGACCAGTCGGACCCGTTGGGCCACGAGGTGTTGCTGGACTCCAGCCGCTCCACCATCATCACTGTTGGAGTTAGAAGAAATGAAGCTTTGCCTGATTACTGGAGGATTAGCAGATCCTGAACTGACCGGAAGCAGCGTTGCATCGACACTCTTCCCTGGAGATGCACGCTCCGTCCTGGAGAACCAGGTCCCCCGGACAACCACAGGTCTTTTGGCAACCAGGAGAATCCAAGCACTCCGTGTCACCATGGAAATCCGAACAGGAGCGCGGACAAGGTTTCCCACAAGGCCATTCTTCCTGTCCACCACAGTCTGCAGGCGCAGAAGGAAGTTTAGCAGAAAGACCAAATCTTTGAAGGTCCAGAGGACGTTTTAAAGCTACTGTGGCTTGAAATTAAAGAGGTGACACGGAAGAAAGCCTCGATATTAAAATTAAATGGTGGGTGGAGACGGAAATGGATCAAAAGTTAAAGAAAACGATTTTGTTGAAGAGGGAGGAACACGAGGACGGACAGGACGCGTCCCAGTCAGTCGAGCATTTTAGAAGTTTAAAGATTCTAAAGCTGCAGTCATTGTAATGCAAACCTGAGCAGACTGTGAAGTTGTCATGGCAACCGTGACTTTGCCTGCGCTCTCCCAGGCAGGGCAGACCACCAAATCTGCTGGGCGGGCTGGTGCATTCTCTGGTCCGAGCGGAGAGCCCAGCACATGCGTGGCACTCCGACCAGGGCGACCAGTGGCTCCAGGAGCCGTGCACTAGGACCGGTGAGAAGAACCAGTGAGGAGGCCAACAGGCTCATCAGAAATAATGCGATCAAGTCCTTAATACTGTCACACAGCAACAGTTTAAGGCAACAGAATATTCTAAAGCTCCGTGTGACATAATCAATTAGACATTAAAGCCTTCAGTCAGTCAGATTTTAAATCAGCTCAACACAGGAAGGGAAGCAGCAACGGGAGGAACATTTCTCTCCATCAGCCAGAGAAACGGCTGCTGAACGGTCACGTGCACGAACGGGCACGTGCACGACCAGCGGCTGTCCACGCCGATCTGCTGCTGATGCTGCTTTAAACTTTCCCTCATTTGAAAACATGGAATACCATGAAAATGAGGCCATGGTAAGATCTCTGCTCGTGGTTGGAGCTCTGACCTGGACAGAGGACGACGACAGGGCAGGGCTGTCTCTGGATTTGAACTCCAATCCCATTGTGCAATTCCTGGAGCCCCGAGCAGGACGCTCCTCCTGCTCTGGGCTCGGGACAGCTGCAGCTCCTGTAGCGGGTCACAGATTCAGCTCCACAGGTCCTGGTGCAGGGAGTCCAGTCTGACCACTCACACCAACCACCTGTCACTGGTGGGAGGCATCAGGCGTCAGGCTTTCACCGACAAATGTGTGGGTTTCTGTGGATGTGGGTGCTGTTCTCACCAGGACAGGGCTCTCTGGAGCAGTTCAGCCTTCCTCGCTCACAGGTGCTGGTTCAAAGACAAATTCACAGCATTTTCTAATAAAGTCTGCTGTCCATTTAAGAAGCATCTGGTCTAAAACATCTGGTTACAGCGGAGAAAAACGGCTGATCCATAAACGTGCGTGAAACCACTTTAGGTGTTTAGATGTTGATGGTTTGCAAGTTAAAATCGTTTGTGTTCACCAGTTGTTACACCCATCGGGGGCTTCGGTGGTCTCTCCTGGCTCCAGCATATGTCCTGTACTGAGGTCCAGGCAGGGACATTCTTCTCTGTCCACACACACTGTCCCATTAGCGGACAGGAGCTGTCCCTCTGTGCAGTAGCATCCTGGCTCACAGCGCCACTCACAGAACTGAAATCAAGATTTCTCAGTCACCACAAAGACGTGATTGACGGGGGTGAAACCTGAATGTGTCCAATACCCACAGCCAGGTCCTCACAGGAGCGAGGACAGGATGGTCCACAGCTGCTGAAAACTGTTCCTGGGACGAGTGAGCACGGCGCCACTGGAAACACACGACATCTTTAAAATAGCGCACGAAAGATTCCACAGGTGTGCAACAGTCGCCCACCCACCGGGACAGTGATTGGTGTTACACCTGACGACCTCAGTGCCCCGCCCTTCACAGAACCGCCCCTCCCCCTCTGGGACAGGGGCGTCACAGTCTCTCTGCCGGGTCTGAATCCCCCCACCACAGGACTTGGTGCACCCGGTCCAGTTGCTCCACTGACCCCAACCTCCGTCCCCTGAAACAGGTCCGCACACAGCAACAGAACGGCCTTTGATGTTTCCGGAAAATCACGGGTCGCCTTGCAAGCAGTCAAGAATTGATGTGATTTGGGTTAAAAAAGACAGAAAGGCAAAAACCCGGATGAATTTAACGGTAAACCTACGGTCACACGGGGCTGAACGGCACACTCGGTCCTCTCTGTGCGGGCCCAGACAAGGAAGCCCACTTTCAGAAGGCTGCAGACCCAAACAGAACCTGTATCGAGACTGAAGACCCACTCCACACGATACAGAACATTCCCCCCACGGAGTCCATTCTGACCACGGGCCATCAGCTGGAGAACAACACTGGCTGGTTAATATATGTATTTCTATATAGATGTCTACTTATATTTATTAACTTAACATATATTAGCATTTAAAATGAAATTCTCTTTGCAACCTTGCAGCTCATTTGTCAAACATAATTGGCTTTCCTTTACATTAATGAATTAAATACATCACATGGTCACCAGACAGCAGAGACTGACTTCATTTTGTTGATTTGATGATTTATTCGTTCTAATAGCTCATAATAAAGCTGCTTTATGACTAGAGTATGTTCAGGTAACTAGCATAGCATCATCAGCATGTTTACCATGCAGCCTATCACGCACGTACGTGTAATAACCTCATGTTCTCCTCTGTATACTGAGGTTATCAGCCAAAAGTACAGACCTGAGTTCTGTGGTTCTGAAAGGTTTTAATCAGAACATTAAGGTCATGCAATGTAAAGAAATGTCTAATGTCGAACATAATTGATCTCCATCTTTGTAGGATGACTGGAAAAGCTAAAGGTAAGTGGGTCAGGGTCAGGGTCAGGATCAGGGTCAGGGTCAGGGCCAGGGCCAGGGTTAGGGTCAGGGTCAGGGCCAGGGCCAGGGCCAGGGTCAGGGTCAGGGCCAGGGCCAGAGTGAGGGTGAGGGCCAGGGTCAGAATCAGGGTCAGGGCCAGGGTCAGAGTCAGGGTCAGGGTCAGGGCCAGGGTCAGGGTCAGAGTGAGGGTCAGGGTAAGGGTCAGGGTGAGGGTCAGGGTAAGGGTCAGGGTGAGGGTCAGGGTGAGGGTCAGGGTAAGGGTCAGGGTCAGGGTCAGGGCCAGGGCCAGGGCCAGGGTAAGGGTCAGGGTCAGGGCCAGAGTCAGGGTCAGGGTCAGGGTTAGGGTCAGGGCCAGGGTCAGAGTGAGGGTCAGGGCCAGGGTCAGGTCAGGGCCAGGGCCAGAGCCAGGGTCAGGGTCAGGGTCAGGGCCAGGGTCAGTGTGAGGGCCAGGGTCAGGGCCAGGGCCAGGGCCAGGGTCAGGGTCAGGTCAGGGCCAGGGCCAGAGTGAGGGTGAGGGTGAGGGCCAGGGTCAGAGTCAGGGCCAGGGTCAGGGTCAGGGCCAGGGCCAGGTCAGGGTCAGGGTCAGGGCCAGGGCCAGGGTCAGGGTCAGGGTCAGGGCCAGGTAAGTGGGTACTGTCACGTAAAGACACATTTGCTGGTATAGGAGGAGGAGGAGGCGTGGGCGTACCGGTACAGTCGGTCTGAGAGCAGTTCACCAGCCGGCCCGCTGCACATTTGCTAGAGGTGGACACATCAGACATGTTGGTGCTGGAATGATTCTCCAAAACCAGTGACTGGAGTCAGTTCCTACCAGGTCCTGCAGTCTGTGAGGACAGTGTCTCCCGGATGGTGCTGCTGTCCGTTGATGTCACAGCGACAGTCGGACCCTTGGACGCACACTCCGTCCTGAAATGGGAGCCCGTCAGCCATGTTGGTGCCACCAGCAGATCAATAGTGACGCGTGAGGCCCCCACACACCTGAACCAGAGTCCCGGGCGGACACTGGCACCCTGCTGTGCAGTTCCTGTGCAGCTCCATGGTGACATCGGAACAAAACACTGGTCCGCTCACACACTGTTTCCAGTCCAGTCCAGGAGGACACGCGGTGCTGTTGTCTGAGGACAAGCAGAGACCTATAAAAATCCCTTCGTTTGGAACCACATTTGAATTATCACCTTATTTTATCCACATAATACTCACAGTAACTTTAAAGTACAAAGCTATCTGTGATTTTCTTAGCATAGCTCATATATCGTTTTCTATATCATGTTTGGTACCACAGGGCTGCAGGTTACAGGCACCGAACTGCTGCACAGTGCCATGGACTCGGATGGGTCCTCGGGTCCGGGACCGGTACCCTCCTCCACAGGTCACTGAACACTCTGACCACGGGCTCCAAGGCTCCTTTGTGCCTTCAGACAGAGCACAGCTACATCACGTCAGGCTCCCTTAGGGTCAGTCTTAGGGTCAGGGTTAGGGTCAGGGTCAGTCTTAGGGTCAGGGTTAGGATCAGGGTTAGAGTTAGGGTCAGGGTCAGAGTGAGGGTCAGGGTCAGGGTCAGGGTTAGGGTGAGGGTGAGGGTCAGGGTAAGGGTCAGGGTCAGGTGAGGGTCAGGGTCAGGGTGAGGGTCAGGGTCAGAGTGAGGGTGAGGTCAGGGTCAGGGTCAGGGTCAGGGTGAGGGTGAGGGTCAGGGTCAGAGTGAGGGTGAGGGTGAGGGTCAGGGTCAGGGTCAGAGTGAGGGTGAGGGTGAGGGTCAGGGTCAGGGTCAGAGTGAGGGTCAGGGTCAGGGTTAGGGTCAGGGTCAGGGTCAGAGTGAGGGTGAGGGTGAGGGTTAGGGTCAGGGTCAGAGTGAGGGTGAGGGTGAGGGTCAGAGTGAGGGTGAGGGTCAGGGTAAGGGTCAGGGTCAGGGTTAGGGTCAGGGTTAGGGTGAGGGTCAGGGTCAGAGTGAGGGTCAGGGTCAGAGTGAGGGTAAGGGTCAGGGTGAGGGTGAGGGTCAGGGTGAGGGTGAGGGTCAGGGTCAGAGTGAGGGTGAGGGTGAGGGTCAGGGTCAGGGTCAGAGTGAGGGTGAGGGTGAGGGTCAGGGTGAGGGTCAGGGTTAGGGTCAGGGTCAGGGTCAGAGTGAGGGTGAGGGTGAGGGTTAGGGTCAGGGTCAGAGTGAGGGTGAGGGTGAGGGTCAGAGTGAGGGTCAGGGTTAGGGTCAGGGTGAGGGTGAGGGTTAGGGTCAGGGTCAGGGTTAGGGTCAGGGTCAGGGTGAGGTTAGGGTGAGGGTAAGGGTGAGGGTAAGGGTAAGGGTCAGGGTTAGGGTCAGAGTGAGGGTGAGGGTCAGGGTAAGGGTCAGGGTTAGGGTCAGAGTGAGGGTGAGGGTTAGGGTCAGGGTCAGGGTTAGGGTCAGAGTGAGGGTGAGGGTTAGGGTCAGAGTGAGGGTTAGGGTCAGGGTGAGGGTGAGGGTTAGGGTCAGGGTTAGGGTTAGGGTCAGGGTCAGGGTTAGGGTCAGGGTGAGGGTGAGGGTCAGGGTAAGGGTCAGGGTTAGGGTCAGAGTGAGGGTGAGGGTTAGGCTTAGGGTCAGGGTCAGGGTTAGGGTCAGAGTGAGGGTGAGGGTGAGGGTCAGGGTCAGGGTTAGGGTCAGAGGTGAGGGTGAGGGTCAGGGTTAGGGTTAGGGTCAGAGTGAGGGTGAGGGTGAGGGTCAGGGTCAGGGTTAGGGTCAGGGTCAGGGTCAGGTCAGGGTCAGGGTCAGGGTAGGGTCAGAGTGAGGGTGAGGGTTAGGGTGAGGGTCAGGGTCAGGGTCAGGGTGAGGGTGAGGGTCAGGGTGAGGGTGAGGGTAGGGTGAGGGTGAGGGTCAGGGTCAGGGTGAGGGTCAGGTGAGGGTTAGGGTCAGGGTTAGGGTGAGGGTTAGGGTCAGGGTCAGGAGGCCGGCGGCTGCTAATCACAAACTGACCGATGCAGGGTTCAATGCTACATGTATCAATCCCAACTCTGTCCCCTTTGCAGGGTTGACCACCAGAAGCAGCAGGGGGGCTGGTTCCCGATCGATAACGCCGTCTGACTCCGACGTCACACGTTCGACTGCATGTGCTCCATTGGGTCCAGCTGCTCCAGCCACAGTCCACTATGGACCACGTATACAAGAAGCAGAATCATAAACAGAAGTCAGCAGGAATCAAGAACCGACAGAGTGGGTAATCATCTTCCCGACGTCTGTTCCTCACCGGGGCAGGGAGACGAGCCACACGCCATTTCACCATCAGCACACGTGCTGTTTTAGAAACAAAGATCCAATTTAGGACATCTATTTATATTCCATATAGGTTCTCTATGTCCCACTGTAGGATTAGACCGTACCAGTTATTGCAGGCATCAACGGGGAAGGTGGTGTTAGCGCTATACAGCTCCCCCTGGTGGTAGCACGGACACTGAGCCAGAGGCACACAGCTCCTGTTGAGCAGGTAGAAGCCTGGAGCGCAGTAGCAGCCATCATAGCAGGAGGTGGCGCACTGCACCTCGGAGACAGTCATGTCCAGGCACACCCGTGGACACGCCCCCCCCTGAGCCTCACACTCAGCTGCTGTCATGAACACCATGCCCTGTGGACATGCACCTGAGGGGGCAAACACAGCACGTTCATGCACGTTTGCTCGCTGCTGTGCAGCAAGGTCGTGGGCGTAGCAGCAGGTACCTGAGCAGGCGTGGGCGTTACAGTCTCTGGTCTGGATGTGTGGCCCCGGGCATTTGCTACCACCATGCAGAGCAGAAGGTGAATCACAAAATCGCTCTCGAATTTGATCACCGGAGTCACATTGAGATGAACAGTTGGACCACTCAGACCATGCTGACCAGCCTCCATTTACTGAAACATGAAATCAGTGTTGATATCAGATTGACATCATCACATTTGAGGAGTGAAGGTCTGTCAGAGTCACCTGGACACTGAACAGTGTTGCAAGGCTCTTGCTCCTCACTGTCTCCAAAGCAGCTGGAGCTTCCATCGGGAGGAGCTGCCAGTGTGTTATTGCAGCTGCGGAAACGTCGTCTGAGCCCGACATCGTTTACGTGGTTGAAACACGTCTGACTGCAGTCCGACCAGCTGGTCCATTTACTCCACGCTCCATCTGCCAAATCTGGGCGGGAGACCGACAATGAATGTGGGAAAAGGTTGGAGAAAGGTGACTTTTCTGGGGTTCAATATTTAATAGAAGAGAGAATAAAGAGGTAATGTCCACTCAAGGCTTAGGGTTAGGGTGAGTCACAGCCTGGGGTTAGGGGCATTTACCGAGGGTGCAAGGTGTGAAGCAGCGGCGGGCCTCAGAAGTGTCCCCTGGACAGGGCTGGGGTCCGACAGCTGGGTTCACGGGAGACCTGCCGTAAAAACAATGATGCCAGCAGCAGATGGGTGAAGACGTCCCTCAAAAAGGAGCAGAAACATGTGGAAACATGAAGACTGAAACAAGGATACTGCAACGTTGAGCAGAACAAAAAGGGCAGCACCTGTAGCGCTGTTGCAGCCCCAGACCACAGGTGACTCCACACGGCGACCACGAAGACCAAGACGACCACTGACACGTGGACACGCAGCTGGAGTTGTCACAGGCGGCTCGTCCATCCCTGCACACACTGAGGGAGCCACCAGCACATTTGCTTTCTTCTCTTCGTATTTTGAAACCTGAAGCTAAACGTCCAAATCTACTTTCCTGGCCGGGCGGCGTTTGGAAAGCACTAATTTAATCAAATCTAATTTTAGAATTGCCATCAAAAGATTGTGTTTCCCACCATGTGGTACAATGGTCCCTGCGGACCGTCTGTCCTGGCTGCAGCGTTCGTCCATCCCAGGGACACAAGCACTGGCTGGCGTTCACACATTGACCCCCCTGAAGAAACCAACCGTGGGGACAGCGACATCCTGGAGGAGCAAGGACAGCCTCAGCACGCTGCAGTCACTTATTGGAACAAACCTGCCGTTCATCTTTTATATTTGATGTTCTTTGAAGGACTGAATGAAAGGTTCCAGCTCCGATCACAGCCACATTTGTCTTACCCACTTCACAAGCTGCAGTGCAGTTCGTGGGGAAGCTGAGCTGTGAACATGTTGGAAGACAAGGCTCCACCTTCCCAGCCTGACAGTCGGCCTCAGTGACCAGCACCATTCCGTGGCTGCAGCCTGCACACACACATCTGGTTATCCTCCTGCTCATACGGCTTTTTACAGGTCGCACAGCTCCAGTCACCGGTGCTCGTGCCAGCATCCTGGGTACAGGGCTCGCTGTTGCAGCTTCGAGTCTGCAGCATCATCCCCTCACATTCCCGGCCACCGTTTTTAGGGGGAGGAGCCGAGCAGGTTCTGTTCCTCTGGCTGACTCCGCCTCCACAGCGAGCGTCACACTCGGACCACTGCGTCCACTCCGACCAGCGGCCGTCAACTGCACGAGAAAGTGCTGCGAATGAGGCTGAGCTCACCGTGCAATCGAGGAACAGATGTTTCTGAAGGGCTCATGAACCAACCTGGACAAGCTCGAGGGAAACACGCTCGACTATCAAACTGAGCTCCACCACAGGAACCTCCAGGAACAGCTTCCCTCAGAATGTCCCTCTGTCGGAACAGAGAACCCAGACCACAGGACACGCTGCATGAGCTCCATGCCGTCCAGGAGGACATGATGCAGTCTACTGCAGGAGAAGAGATGTGGACATGTCTCACAGTGTCCTGAGGACTGTCTTTACTGAACACACTGAACACTTACTGCAGTCTTTCTCGTCCGAGCCGTCGACACAGTCCCTCTGGAGGTCACATCTGCGGTCCAGGTGAACACACTCCCCACTGGCACAGGAAAACTGTTTGGAAGAGCAGGGACTGGGGGTCTGAGGGGTGGGGGGTGGTGTGCTGGCTCCTGAGAACACCAGAGCTCATTAGTCTAACGGCCCACTGTTATCGCTGCCATCATCATGGCATCATCATGGCATCATCCTGGCATCATCATGGCATCATCATGGCATCATCATGCCATCATCATGCCATCATCATGGCATCATCATGGCATCATCATGCCATCATCATGCCATCATCATGCCATCATCATGGCATCATCATGGCGGCATCATCATGCCATCATCATGGCATCATCATGCCATCATCAGGCCATCATCATGGCATCATCATGGCATCATCATGCCATCATCATGGCATCATCATGCCATCATCAGGCCATCATCATGCCATCATCATGCCATCATCATGCCATCATCATGCCATCATCATGGCATCATCATGGCATCATCATGGCATCATCATGGCTGACACTCACCACAGCGTTCTTCATCTGACCCATCTAAACAGTCCCGTTTGCCATCGCACACCCGTTTGGAGTCCACACAGCCGAATGACCAGCATGCGAACTGGCCGTCGACACAAAGCACTCTTGGAAGACCGTCATCATGGGGAGTTGCAACAAGCAAAGCAGCTAAAAACCCACAAACATTAAAGACAAACCTACAGGAAAAGGACATTGGATAGAAACCATTGAGAATGGGGTTTTCCACCTGTGGTAGTGTGTAGTCCAGGTCTTCCAGAAGGGAACGTTGTCCGGTGCAGCCCAGGGTGACCTGTGAACCCTGGGGTCACCACACCAGGCTGGCCAGCTAGGGAACTGGAGGTTTGGAGGCCAGGGGGCCCGGTTGTTAGCCCATCATGGATACCTGGTCTCCCAGAGGAGATGGTCTGGTTCTGCAGACCTGGAGGGCCTCTGGTCGGAGCTGTACCTAAAGATGTAGGTGATTAGAATGAGATGTTAATAAGTAATTACATTATTATCATGATATAAAACAGTCTGAGGATGACTTTATAAGGGCTGACTACATTTTCCCCTCTGTGGTGGATAATAAGGTCCGACGAGGCGTATTCGCATCGTGTATATTGTTGTGATGAAAACTAAATTATTCATCCATCCATCCATCTTTTATCACTTCCTCCTCGGTGGAGTTGCATCGTGATTCATTTTATTTTCTTTCCATTAAAACTCCATTCAAGGTGCGATGAGGCCTGACCACAGCTGATCTCCTCAGAGGGGTCCTGGTCTGGTCTACATCAGAGACAACAGGCTCCACTGAGCACACAAGCTAACGCTCCCCTAGCGCTGCACGGGTACTTTAGGGGACCGTGTGGGCCCACAGCTGGGCGTCACCAGATCTCCACGTGATAGGGCAGGATGAGCTTGTCAGTAAGGGCAACAGACACGTTCTTCACCTCCTGTGCAGCCAAGGATCTCCACTCTCAGATAGAAGTCGTGCCTGAACTCCACTGGGATGAGGCGCAGATATCGTGCGCTGACCAAGCGACCCAGCCAGCGGGTCACAGGGGTCCTGCCCAGCATCCTCACCTCAAACACCTACAGGACACAGTCACTTGGTTTTCTCCTTTTTTTGATTCTAACGTGTAATAACATGATAGTCAAACACTTTGTCTTGAGTAGAATACAGGAGGTAATTATGTATTAAATAATCTACAGCAATTATTAATGAACCAATGAAGTGAGCCGAGCTCGCACCTGAGCAGGACTCCCAGGCTTCCCATCCTCAGTGTAGTCTGTGAAGGCACTGCTCTGCATGGCGGACGCCAGCCGATATTTAGTCAGGTAACCCAACTTGGGTCCACTGCCCTGAGTCACCACCCCTGACACCCAGGTGGGCTCCAGGAAGTCCACCTGAAAATATGGCTGTGGATCTGAGGGCACGGGGCTCCACCCAGGCTCCATCACGGGACTGTAGGGAAGCCGGAGCTGAATATTGGCTTCTAAGTCATGTAAAAGCCATCCAATAATGTGGAGTTACCAGGAGAAGAGGAACACTCACACATTTGGGATGATGTTCAGACGTCCAGCATCAGCAGGGTTGTTTTCACGATGGGAGGAGGAGGTCAGCTGACCATATCGAACTCTCCCGTCCTCCAGTCCCAGAGGAGACGAGCAGGTTCCTTCCACATCAAAAGCCCATTAACATTGCAAAAGCATTCTGTCGGCACCATGTGATAGGACGAACACACCCATACCTGCAGGTCCTGCAGCGCCACCCTGTGGATGGAAAAGGAAATGCTTAAATGACCCCTGCAACAACACGCACACGTCAAACTAGACGTGGAGGAGCTGATGAGGCTCGTCTCCTTACTGAGGTGGTCGAAGGACGGGTGACACCCGCCAGTGACGGAGTCCTGAGGGGGGCTGGAGTGGGGCTCTGGGGGGGGGGTCTGGGAGGTCGGCACGCCGGGAAGACAGAGAAAATCCCAAAAAGGCATTTTGTGCTCTTCATATTACAGACAGCAAATATAAACAAGAAAAATCGCTTTATACCCTCTTCTATCCATCTATATATCATCTAACCCTCCATCCGCCCCTCCCTCCCTCCCTCCCTCCCTCCATCCACCCACCCCTCCCTCCACCCCCCGCTCTACCCCTCCCTCCCTCCATCCACCCACCCCTCCCTCCCTCCCTCCCTCCACCCCCCGCTCTACCCCTCCCTCCCTCCACCCACCCCTCCCTCCATCCACCCTTCCACCCACCCCTCCCTCCACCCCTCCCTCCCTCCCTCCCTCTGCCCCTCCCTCCCTCCCTCCCTCCATCCACCCTTCCACCCACCCCTCCCTCCCTCCCAGGGGTGTCACCTGTCTGACGGGGTGCTGAACCTGTGGTGAGGCTCACAGCCGCGTTCGTCCTCTCCTCTGGGACAGTGTGGGGTCCCGTCACAGCGCAGGTCTGCTGGAATGCAGCCCCCTGGTGGGGGGCAAGAGAACTGACCCGCTGGGCAACTGGGTGGACTGGAAGATGTTGTGGACGGCTGGACGCCTGCAACAGTCGGAAGCAGCGGAATATTTTATTATGCTATGAGTGATGTACAAATGCTACCAAGCAAAAGAGAAGGAAGAATTTAATGTTTCATTATTGATGGTGAGATTTTCATGAGCAAAAGGTGATAAAAAAGTTGTTCAGAACTTCAACAATTACATTAATTTAGAATTATTCCATCATTTATTATTCTGTCTGAGACTTAATTTAAATATTTCAGCTGATTTGTTTTCTAGATTCATCATTTATTTATCTTTCTTACAGATTACTGCTGGACTCCAAGGCTCTTATATTACATAAAATATCTATAATTATATAGTTATAGTGTCTATAACTGTGCACGTCCCCGTGACCCCCGTTCACCCTCCGGTTTAACTGCTTCATTCATATCATATAAACTATTTCGCATATACGCTGCTATTAGTAGCATTTGTGTTTCAGCTACTGTATTCTATCACTGTTTTCAAAGGAAGCCTGAGTAATAATAGATATTATCTATCACGTGCGCTATTATCTATCACGTGCGCTAGGTTTGGAATTACCGCAGTCTTTCTCATCCGATCCATCTCCACAGTTATCGAACCCATCACACACGACGCCCAGTTCACCTGCTGGGACGCAACCACCATTGTCACAGCGGAACTCCGTGGGTCTGCAGCGACCTCCTGGGTGGACTGAGGACAGCCAGGTAGGGGGGTCAACATTTGATGACCTCCGTTGGGAGGAGAACATTTTAGGCTCAAAGTAGCAGCAACAGAGGCGAGCTGGACAGAAATACCATCTCCACAGCCCATGATCTCCAGACGCAGGTAGATGCCGTTGTGGAAGTCATGCGGAAGCAGCCGTACAAACTGTGCCGACACCATCCTGTCCAGGTGGACCTCTGCCACGCCCTGGTCGTCATGGTTACCAAGAAAAATCTACACGGAGAACAACAAGCCACAGAGCATCAGACAAGGCCGACAGTGTCCGACGGGTTAGTGACTGACCTTGGCTCTGGGCCGGGCATCGGTAACGAGCTCTTTAATTGTGTACCACTGACGACCGTCTTGGCTGAACTGGAGGAAGAAGCTGGATACAAAGGTGCCAAATAGCCCTCCACCCTGGGAGAGCACACCTGAGAGGGGGCCAACATCTCCGTCACCTCAGACATGCAGGATATAATGTGTCCAAAGACAAACCCTCACCAGTGATGTTGTGGCTCCTCAGCAGGTCTACCTGCAGGTAGGGACTCTGTGTGTGGCTGCTCGGTCCATCGGGCCTCCGCACAGGGAGGTCCTTATAGTTCTCAGGTTCTGGACTCCAGCCCTGTGTATAGAACCCTTCTAAGTAGCCACAGGAATCCATATTTCTGGCATCTATTCCGATTTAACCTGGGCCTCACAGTAAAATCAATAAGATGCAGGAACTAAATTCAGACTACAGCTGGACATATGATGACCTATTGAGATGTTGTGAGATGTTGTGCAGCAGATCCTGAGACTACCTGGAGGTCTCTGTGGGGGTCCCACCCATGGAGGCGACCTGCCTCGGGAGGGTGACCCATCTGCTGGGATGAGGCACTAAAGCTGGAATCTGGGAGGAACTGAACCCCCAGTGGAGCCCAACAGTCACCTGAACACGACAACAGATCAAGCTGTGTGTGATCCTTTAACGTTTCACAGGAAATAAACAACAATAGGGCAGCGTTCACCTCTGGGGGGCAATGGGTACGATGGGACCAAAGGCGTGGCCCTCTCTTCAGGCTGGGGGGTCACCGGGGTGACGGTCGCTGCAATTGTGTCATTTTCTCCTACGGCGTTTTTATAAATGAGCATATTTGATGTCATCATACAACAAGTCCTATCTGATGATCTCCAGGTGTCACCCTTACCTTTGCAGTAACAACACCTGTCCTCCTCTCCCTGGACCAGCCTCTGCCCCTGGAATTCCAGAACAAGTGTTACTGCGTGGCTCCATCATGGGAAACGTAACGCCACCGACAACACGACGTCTACGTCTCCCAACACATAAACGGAAACACAACAGAGTGAGTGTTCATATGACAATGCTGTAACTACTTATTACCACTCCTGACCAGAACCCTGACCTGCTTTAGCTGATGTTCTATCACCTCAGGACCGCAGGAGACCAGCTGAACATCCTGTGACACCCCATCCCTCATTTCCTTAAATGTTCCTTTTGTATATATCATGCTTTGTTTTATCATGTGACGCTTACACTTATTGTAATCTTACATGTTGGTGTGCTAGTATAGAATAAACCTCCCCAGGGCCACACTGGTGGCCCACACTGGTGGCCCACACTGGTGGCCCACACTGGTAGCTACACTGGTAGCCCACACTGGTAGCCCACACTGGTAGCCACACTGGTAGCCCACACTGGTAGCCACACTGGTAGCCCACACTGGTAGCTACACTGGTAGCTACACTGGTAGCCCACACTGGTAGCCCACACTGGTAGCCCACACTGGTAGCCACACTGGTAGCCCACACTGGTAGCTACACTGGTAGCTACACTGGTAGCCCACACTGGTAGCCCACACTGGTAGCTATACTGGTAGCCCACACTGGTAGCCCACACTGGTAGCCACACTGGTAGCCACACTGGTAGCCACACTGGTAGCCACACTGGTAGCCCACACTGGTAGCTACACTGGTAGCCACACTGGTAGCCACACTGGTAGCCACACTGCAGACGTGTGGTGGCCCTTGCAGCTAGTAAACTGAAGCTTCCGTCTCGTTCCTCTGATATCAACAGCTCGGGGAGAAAACTGATCACTTTCTCCCCAACAAATACCAAAGATTAAACGCACACATGTGCAAAAACGTCACAATGCAAATTACATTAAAAAAACAACAGAAAAATAAAAGCCACAGAAATAAGTGAGCTCACATGAACAAGACATGAGCCCACAGTGAACTTTCCTTTGGGGGATGCACATTATTACTCTGTGGGACTGAGGCCCAATATGGCCCTGCCCCTGACCCTGACCCTGCCCCTGACCCTGACCCTGCCCCTGACCCTGCCCCTGACCCTGACCCTGACCCTGACCCTACCCCAGAGACAGCTGTCCTTACCAGAGGACATCCGCTGACAGCATATGGACAGAAGGGGGAGCACTGCACGGTGAGGTTGGCCAGGCAGGAGCAGAAGTGGCAGCGAGCCGATGCCCATCTGTCTCCAACGGGATGGGATCTGCCCTGGAACTGACACTCTTCACACGGCTCCGTCTGACACCTGCAATAACATTTATTAAAAATACCTGCAAAAATCACAGCAAATCATTTCAATATATTTCAGCGATTAGTGCCCAAAGCCAGCGTGCTCCATCCGTACGCCGTGCTTGTTTACTCATGCATGCAGCTCATTTATAACGGGAATGTCTGGTAAAATAGGGACGGGCCTGCGGATGCCACGTAGAACCAAAGACCTTTGGTAGATCAAAGCGTTTCTTTGGTCTGACGACTGTAAATATGGGTTTATAGAAGATTTGGAGCCATGGAAACAGCTAGACTGGTCTGCACACCTGCGAGCCTTCCGGTAAATTCCTCGGCACGTTTTCCCTTCACCATGTTTGGATGGATTGTTTGGGCTCCGGAACGACCACTGGATACTTTGGACTCCACATGGGCCCAGGCACTCTCCCCAGTCGGACCACGACGACCATCCACAGTTTACTGGCAGGTGACAACGTTGGCAGTTAGTTTAGGTGAAACTCTTCATATTCAGAAGTGGATTTAATGTTCCGTACAGCACCGATACGCAGCGCTGAGACTGGGTCACCAACGCGTCCACTCCAAACGGGGCGGTCCCATTCTAGCTGTGCCCCGTCACAACGGTGGCGTGGCATAACTACGCAGTTTTACATGTGTTACAAACAGACCCCAGAATGACCCCCCTGCTGCCATGGCAACGCAGGACTTGGCCAATAGATGAGCTCCGTGCACACAGGAGCAAACGCCAACCTGCATTATTATTATTATTATTATTATTATTATTATTATTATTATTATTATTATTATTATTATTGTTTCGTACATTAAAATCAGTCGACCTTGTGATCTGTATTTTTTGATCAAAGGTATTTGAAAATTTGGCAGAAATAACGACTAAATTATGGAGTTTATGTTTTCTCTTTATTTGAATTATGATCAATAAGAAGAAAACATTGAAATGTTGCAGATATTTGCTTTTATCTCCAGTAAAACAACGTATGAGAAACGTCACAACTGAAATCTAATTTCTAAGAAACCCAAAAGTGCTGATGTGTTTTTCTCGCTTCAGCGTCTGAATGTTCTCCTCAGACTAGTTTATACGGGTTAAGACTTCATTTGAAATGTGCTGGCGAGGAAACGATCCATCTGTGTAGGAAACAAAGATCTCAGACCTTTGGAAGAGAGAACGGGCGTGGTACCTGGACAGTCTGGGTTGGGCCGGCACCTCTGGGCTCGGCCTCGCTCACAAACGCAGATCTCACAGCCCACCTTCATCTGCTGGCCTGGCCAGGTTGTGGCTCCGGACGCCTCACACCAACACTCCTCTGGCAGCACACACTGCTGCAGCTGGTTCATCACCAGGCCCTCGGCACACCAGCACCCTGGAGCAGGAGGCTCAAATCAAACCCTCTCTGGGAGGCTCTTTCTACAGCCTGACCCCAACCCCAACCCTCTCTGGGAGGCTCTTTCTACAGCCTGACCCCAACCCCAACCCTCTCTGGGAGGCTCTTTCTACAGCCTGACCCCAACCCCAACCCTCTCTGGGAGGCTCTTTCTACAGCCTGACCCCAACCCCAACCCTCTCTGGGAGGCTCTTTCTACAGCCTGACCCCAACCCTAACCCTTTCTACAGCCTGACCCCAACCCTAACCCTCTCTGGGAGGCTCTTTCTACAGCCTGACCCCAACATCACACCTTCACCACAAAAGCCAAGACATTTCAGGTGTGTTGAGAATGACCTGATGAGCAGGAACGTGGCGCTGGGCTGCAACTGGTTCCAGCACTGACATGTGCACAGGAACCTGGGCAAGGAGCACAGGGGTAGTGCAACATCCCAGTGGGACAGCTGGTGTTGGCACAACCCACATTCGGACATCGCCCTGGAGACAGACGGAAGCATTTAACCTTCTTTGTGTGTAATGTGCGTCTTGATCTTTCCAAGCAGCAACAGCAGCGAGTTCTTACTAATTTCCATGAGGAGGTTGGACGGTCCGGGGAGCTGGGAGCAGTCTCTGCCTCCATGACGAGGAGGGACGCAGCCTCTGTGTCTCACCTGGACTCCGCCACAGCTGGAACAGTTGGACCAGTTCTCCCACGACAGCCACTGACCGTCCACTGGTGCAGCACAGACTGGCGTTAGGGACAGAAGACTGACTTGGTGAGCACCGCTGTCTTACCGGGGCAGGTGGTGTTGAAGCACTCCTGCTTCTCAACGGCCTCCCCGGCACAGTGGAACAGGGGGTCTCCAGGTGCACAGAACCTCTGCCTGCTTCTGGAGCCTGATCCACAGGAGGCAGAACAGGAGCTCCAGGGACCCCAGGAGGTCCAGCTCCTACAGCCCTGTTCATCCGTTGGGCCTGCGTGTGCGTCTGTGGGATCCTGGCAGTCTGCTGCACCGTTACACACCTAAAACACACAATGAATCAATGGTGAACTTCAATAACTAGAAGATTGTGTTTCTCCTGGGAGATGATGCGTGCAGAGCTTGCCATGTTGAAGGGGATACAGGATCCATCCATGCAGGTGAACTCAGAACAGGTGTCAGTGGCGTTCCTGCTGCCAGGTGGGGGCACGGTCCTGTCTGACAGAAGACAGGAAATGACGTCGCTCCAGATGTCGACGTGGAAACGTCGTCACGTGTCTGTTGTGTTATGAGGACTCACCACAGACCGCCTCATCTTCACCGCGTGGACAGTCTGGGACGCCGTTGCACACCTGGGACATGTTCACACAAGTGCGGTTGTCACAGGAGAAGCCTCCCACACACGGAGGTATCTGAAGCGACCCTGGTGGGCGGACAGAGCTGGCGTTAGCACGAGTCCTTAAATTAGCCTTTAGCTGTGTCTCCTGTGAGTTACCGCAGTTGTCAACGCTCTCATCTGAAGCGTCCCTGCAATGAGGTGTGCCATCACAGAGATCTAGAAGGTCCACACACTGGTCTCCACTCATGCAGGACACCTGTGCAGGTCCGCAGGGCCTGGCACACTGCTGCTCATCGCTCCCGTCCAGACAGTCCGTCTCTCCGTCACAACGCCAGGCCTGAGGGACACACTGAGCTCCAGAGTCACAGCGGAACTCGTAGGTCCTGCAAGCTGGAGACAAGAAAACGCTGTTCAGACGACTCAAGTCTGAAGGAGACCGCAGGAGACCAACGCAGGAGACCACCACAGGAGACCACCGCAGGAGACCACAGGAGACCACCGCAGTAGACCAACGCAGGAGACCAATGCAGGAGACCACCGCAGGAGACCACCACAGGAGACCACCGCAGGAGACCACCGCAGGAGACCACAGGAGACCACCGCAGGAGACCACAGGAGACCAACGCAGGAGACCAACGCAGGAGACCACCGCAGGAGACCAACGCAGGAGACCAACGCAGGAGACCAAAGGAGACCAACGCAGGAGACCACAGGAGACCACAGGAGACCAACACAGGAGACCAACACAGGAGACCACCACAGGAGACCACCGCAGGAGACCACCACAGGAGACCAACGCAGGAGACCACAGGAGACCACCGCAGGAGACCAACGCAGGAGACCACCGCAGGAGACCACCACAGGAGACCACCACAGGAGACCAATGCAGGAGACCACAGGAGACCAACGCAGGAGACCAACGCAGGAGACCAATGCAGGAGACCACAGGAGACCACCACAGGAGACCAACGCAGGAGACCAACGCAGGAGACCACAGGAGACCAACGCAGGAGACCGCAGGAGACCACCGCAGGAGACCACCACAGGAGACCAACGCAGGAGACCAACGCAGGAGACCAACGCAGGAGACCACCACAGGAGACCACCACAGGAGACCACCGGAGACCAACGCAGGAGACCACAGGAGACCAACGCAGGAGACCACACAGGAGACCAACGCAGGAGACCAACGCAGGAGACCACCGCAGAGACCACAGGAGACCACCACAGGAGACCACAGGAGACCACAGGAGACCACCACAGGAGACCGCAGGAGACCAATGCAGGAGACCAACACATGTGTCCACTATAACTAGTCCTCCATGCGTCCAACTATAACCAGTCCTCCATGCGTCCACTATAACCAGTCCTCCATGTGTCCACTCTAACCAGTCCTACATGTGTCCACTCTAACCAGTCCTCCATGTGTCCACTATAACCAGTCCTCCATGTGTCCACTATAACCAGTCCTCCATGTGTCAACTATAACCAGTCCTCCATGTGTCCACTCTAACCAGTCCTCCATGTGTCCACAATAACCAGTCCTCCATGTGTCCACTCTAACCAGTCCTCCATGTGTCCACTCTAACCAGTCCTCCATGTGTCCACTCTAACCAGTCCTCCATGTGTCCACTATAACCAGTCCTCCATGTGTCCAACTATAACCAGTCCTCCATGTATCCACTATAACCAGTCCTCCATGTGTCCACTATAACTAGTCCTCCATGTGTCCACTATGCTAACTAACCACTCTCTGAACTCACTGTCCCTAAATTCTCTCCAGTCAGTTATTTTAGACGCAGATTCTGTCGTGTTTTAACGTTAAACAAAAGTCTGTCATTTTTATTTTGGTGAAATGTGAATGAAGATGTTGGAATACCTTCTGCAGCAACAGTGACAGAGGGGGGGCTCACGGAGACGGTGGTGCAGGTGGTTCTGTTCTCGTCCTCTCCAGCCCGACAGTCTGTTACTCCATCACACAACAGGCTGGTGGAGATGCAGGAACCATCCGAGCAGCCGAACTGCTCAGGACCACAGGTCACTGCCACAGACCAGGTCATTGGAACACAGTCAACCACACAAAGGCGCCTTGTGCTCTCCAGGTTTTACCTCTACTTGGACATGTAGCTTCATCTGTGCCAGAGGGACAATCGTCGTGTCCATCACACACTCTGCCTGCAGGGACACACTCGTCGTCGGGACACTGGAACTCCGCTGGTGCACACACACATCTAAAATGAAACCAGGATGACAGTTTGGAACCTGATTTCATTCTGGTCAATTCCAGTGGAATTCCACCTAAGAACATACCCCCTCTCATCACTCAGGTCCCCACAATCGTCGTGTCCATCACAGCGGTGGAGATAAAGAATGCAGCGTCCTCCCGAGCACAGGAATTCCCCTCGGTCACAAACCACACCGCAGTCTGCAGGACAGATTGGGATTGGTCTAGCAACGATCCACCGCTCCGCGCTCCGCACGTCTGTTTGGAGCTGTGCTAGCGCGAGTCTGTCCTTTTTACCGTGCTCATCAGAACCATCAGCAAAGCCACAATCGAGTCGGCCATCGCAGACCCGGCTGGCTGCCAGGCACTTCCCATTGGCGCACTGGAACTCCCCTGGTGGGCAGAGAGGTGTGGGGGGGGCTGGTCCACAGGGCTCTTCGTCTGAGTGGTCAGCACAGTCGGGATGGCCGTTGCAACGAAGAGCCAGTTTCAGACACGGGCCACTGCAAGATGGGGAGCAATTCAGTTCATTCACTTCTGTTAGAATACTTCAGGTATGCTAGCACACACACACAGTAGTCACAACGTTAGCATAAAGCTAATGGTCTCAGAATAGTGAAGGATTTTAACGCTTTCTCTTATAAAAGAATACAAGTTTGTAGTAGAACTGAAGCCCACCTTGGAGCGCTGGAACATTGGAACTCATCTGGAGAACACGTAGAGAGGCAGACTTCATCTGAACCGTCACCACAGTCGTCTTCGTTGTCACATACCCATTGGGAGGGGATGCAGCGCCCCCTAGCACAGGTGAACTCTGTCTCCAAACATGCTGGAGAGGGAGGGGGACAGGGGACACCTTCACACTGCCACAAACCCTCTCGGCAGGAGCTTCACAGAGCAAAACATGAAACCTAAACTTAATTTATGTTATTACACCTAAAAGATGAAGTGGTTTAGAAACGAACCGACCAGTTCTGGCAGTGCTGATTGATGATCGTTGTAGATGGAAAAAGTGAGCCCTCCCATTCACATGGACACTGAGGGGGGTCCACACAACGTTCTCCTGCAGAAGGACACCTTCAGCAAAGAGTCCACGTGGTCGAGCCACTACTGATACCCCCATGATGTCAGGACCCCAGAACATGGTGGGAGCAGCCTTTCTAGATGTTCTGCTTTAAGACAGGACATCTAGAAAGACCATGTTCTGATGCCAGGACCCCAGAAATGCTGGAGAAGGGAGTTTTTTCTGGTAGTTAGAGATGTTTCACCTCTCACCCAGGAGGCTTCATCAGCTCTAGCTGACCGCCATTCACACATGGCCACTAACCAGCCCCGTTATTAATGAGGGGCGGAGCCACCAACCACCAGGTGACTGAAGCTCCAAAGGTGCTCGTGGCTCCTGAGGAGCAGAAGAACCTGGAAGTCCCCAACAGTCAGCTGGAACTGATGAGACCTCCTGGACGGAGGTGAAACGTCCTCATGGAATTCCACCCATGATGAGGGGTGAACCAAGAACTGACAGGATCTTATTGTTAAAGATTTGAAGTGGACCCATCGGAGGTTGAGTGTCATTAGAACACTAAACAGTCATTGAAAAGTTCCTGGGGAAAAAGTATTTGGTGTTGACGACTCATGCTGTCTGCATCCAGGGGGTTCTGCTGTCTAATTTCCTCTTTCTGGAATTGTCTCACCGTTTAGGACCATTCCGGGAGGACAGAAGCAGCCTTCTACACAGGAGAACGCCCCACACTGAGACTGTGGACCCTGCTGGAGATGAGGACACGAGGGGGAGCAAGCCGGTCCACAGGGGTCGTACACCAGCCCGTTCTCACACTGCAGAGCTAAAGGAGAGACAGTGAGCAGGGTCAGGGTCACGCTAGCGTGGAGCTCTCATGGCTGTGGAGCTGCGACGTACGACAGAGCTCCTGGGACCGCCAGCGGATGTAAACCCCTCTGCGGTTGCATTCCTCAGCGTAGGCAGCGATGGCCGTGCACAGGCACTCGCAGTCGCCGCCTGAGTCGCACCTTCAACACGCAGGTGAGGAAAGTTCTGGTGTTCTTACACGAGCGCATGATGCTCCTCCGCCTATTAGTGCTGTCACTCACCCACAGGCGTCAAAGACGCACCACTCGTAATACTGTTGGAAGGCCACTTCCAGGTGACACCGAGAGAACAGCTCCTGGGTCAGGACCGCACATTTCTTCCTGGCCCAAGTCACTCTGTGTGGATTTAACTAGACAAAGATCAAGTTGTGCGTTTTCTTTCGTGCTGCAGCTCAACATGTGTGAACACAAGTCAGCAAGCACGTTGAACTCACAGCGCACGGGTCCCGGAGGTCCTGGTCTGCCACGTCGGGGCAGGACGGACTGACCTTCCAGGAGTTCCCAAACAGCTCAGCGGTCGACTCAATGATGCCCTGACGTGTAGTGAAGTCGTTTTCTGTATCTCCATCAAAATTTCCACACAAACCTCCCACCTGTCCGTGAAGGTGGGCTGCCAGTCGTACATAGACGCGCATACCTGGACACAACAGGAAGGCCACACAGATGCAACAGCCTGCACCTACAGCCCGGAGGATTACAGCTATAGGAACTTTAGGTCATCTTCACCTCCATCCCATAGCAGAGAAACACCCAGTCTGGAAGTGAGGGAGACAAACATGCCGACTCTCGAGAGAGTCAGACCGCTGCCGCTGTACGACTTTGGCAAATTAACTGGCATCCCATTAACCGTGACAGCTTTCCCTGAAAGAAAGAGGAGAAGATGCAGCCTCAAGAACCCCACGCGTCCCTTGGTCAGCCCTCGTGGCCACAGTCCTACCTCTCAGCAGATGGATGACAGTGTTTCCCAGGCTGAGGGTGACTGACTTGGTACAGGTGACGCCCGTGCTGCCACAGGGGACGTTCTCCGCTGTGACGCTGAACAGGCCGCTGGTCTCCCTCACCAACACGTACTGGCAGTCGCCCAGGAAAGAGTAGTAGCGACCATCGAAGGTCACATAGTGGGGGTCACCGGTGGCCACGCACACGCCAGCGCAGGACGCCTGGCTGCAGTGCCAACGCCGCTCCTTACAAACACTGCAGGCCAGGACGGACAGGTTATGGAGGCGCACATCAAAGCAGGAAGGGTTAGGGTTCCAAGAAGGTGGCGCTTCACTACCATGTGTTGCAGTCTTTGATGATGGTGTCATTGCTGGAGTACAGCTGTCCGTTATGATGGCAGGGACATTCTTCGGGCACAACGCAGAGATCTCCCTGGAAGAAACAACCACATCAGCAGCGCCATCAGGCCAGGATTAAGCTGCTGGACGCGTCAGATCACAGCATGCATTGGAGCCCTTGGCCCCTTTTTACAGGATGTAGCCCTGCACGCTAGCTAGCTCGCTTACGCTAGCTGAAATATCAGAACTTTCCACTGAACGTCCCAGTTTGCGTAATTTAAACTGGAAAAAAACGGGGTTTATAGCAGGGTTTGAGTGACACAGCGCCACCTGCTGTTAGTGTGGAGCAAAGTCCTCAGGTTACTTGGACCCAGAGTACGTCCAGGCTAAAACATAACGCAGGTTTCTATGCTTCATTGGTTCCTCAAGCCTGATTTATTATAAATATGTTGTGGATTTCCTCGAGGATTATTTTCACTGTGGTCAATCGGGAACGATGGGACATTTGACATGTTGAGTTTTGGAATGAATTTAGCTCTGTAAATATAAAAAAATATTTTAAATTATTTGGCAACCAGCACAGTTGTCATGGCAGCTGTAGCTAAAACCACTTCATGTGTAAATAAATAATAAGCATTTTCATTCAAAACCTGCCTGTAATAGTTCATGTTTCTTTTATTGTTCTTTAAATGGCTCCGTTAAAGATGCACATTTATTCATTTCTGTGCAACTGGCTGATTTTGACTGATGCAAATAGTCGTTTATTATTATAGTTAATATTATAGTTATTATAGTTTTTATTATAATTATTAGTATAGCTATTATTATAGTTATTATTAGTTATTAGTATAGTTATTATAGTTATTAGTATAGCTGTTATTATAGTTATTATTAGTTATTAGTATAGTTATTATTTCACCTACCAGTAACACGGTTCCCTGCGGACACACACACCCCGACAGCGGCTCCCTACAGCTCCACTGGGCCACGCCAGAACCTGGGTGCTGGCCCGGAGGATCGAGGCTGGAGCAGGTGAGAAGGCAGGAGCGAGGAGAGTAGACCAGGGACCCTGGACAGTGATTCACCTCTGTACATCGCTCCTGTGTGCAGTTAAAGTGGCCCTTCTCACACACGCTGGGGAACAATGACAGAGTCAAAGCTGAGCGCATCAGTCCACAACACCAAGAACCCTAATAAAGCCTAACCCATCCCATAATAAGTGTTTAGATTACTGAGGATTATTCCTATGGTGGGGGGACACATCTAGAACTTCTTGTAACTGGCCAGTGTCCAGCGAACACTTCTCACTCTGTTTTTATCTATTTGTTCTTTATTAAATCAGGAGGTTGCTGGTCGGGTATCGAACATCTAACCAGCGTTCGTCCCTCAGGCGTTAATCCAGAGATTTATTAATAATCTATGAAATCTTCCCTTGTCGATGGCTGTGTGGTGAAGAGATGTAATGAAATCAACCTATCCTGTATCAGGACGCAGGAACATAGGATGAGTTCATCAGGACGCTCACACCACCAGACTCTTCGGAACGTGTCATTTTCCAAACCTCAACAGCAGGAAAAGCTACAAAATCCCTCTGGACAGTTTCAGGATACTGTCCTGCCATGTTTGATGCTTGAGGAGGAACGTGCCTACCAGGTGTTACAGCTGTTGTGGACCACCACCCCGGGCTGGTACGTCTTCCCGCCGTGCACGCAGGGACACATGCTGATGGGCACACACTGTCCTCGCTGGTCCTGCATCAGTCCTGGTGGACACTGGCAGCCCGGGACACAGGTCCTGAGACCAGCTCCCTCCACCGCGTCCTCACAGTTCAAAGCATCTGCACACGAGTCCCCGCAGGCTCGACCACATTCCTGGTAAATCTGCCCCCCGGAACACTGGACCGCTGGGGACAGTCCCACAGAGACATTCAGAGGACGCTCACCCAGATTTTATCCTGACTGTTACTAAAATCTACCTTCAAATAAGGAAACAGCAGACAGAGTCACCAAATTAGCAACTGATAAAAAGCAGTGGAACCAATAACCGACAGTCTAGAACCAATAACCGACAGTCTAGAACCAATAACCGACAGTCTAGAACCCATAACCAACAGTCTAGAACCAATAACTAGACTAGAACCAATAACCGACAGTCTAGAACCAATAACTAGTCTAGAACCAATAACCGACAGTCTAGAACCCATAACCGACAGTCTAGAACCCATAACCGACAGTCTAGAACCCATAACCGACAGTCTAGAACCCATAACCGACAGTCACTAATTGGAGCTTCCTCCATCTGAAAGGACGTAAAACCAGAACAATCCGGTTTCTTACAGCGGGGGTCATTGGGAAGCGTTCTAGAGGTGTGAGCACTTACGGCAGAGGGTCGGATCCCGCCAGGGCACGGGGGCGCCCTCCTGGGCGCAGTGCTGGGCGTAGGCCGCGATGACGGTGCAGTGGCACGCCCGCTCCGGGGCACATGCACACGCCTCTGACAGGCACAGGCGGTGATAGTGCTCCCTGTCCACCACGTCATGGCAGGCCTGCAGCAACAGAGGGCAGAGGGCAGGAGAGGCTGGCGCTGACGGAGGGACACCTGCGCTACCTGGAACACCTGCGCTACCTGGAAGGCTGCGGCGTGCACGGCGGAGCACGCCGCCTCGGCGTACTGACGCTTCTGGGCGAAGGTGGCGCAGGCGTCGGGGGGAGCTCCTCCGGGCAGGAAGCAGCGCTCGCTGGCGAATTTCTCTGCAAACGAGGGCACGTTGTTCTCGATGTCTCCATCTGGAGTCATGAAGTCGTCGTGTGGCGTCCAGGTCAGGGTGCCACACAGACCGCGCACCTACACAACGTGCACCTTTAATAATGAAAGGCCACACAGACCGCGCACCTACACAACGTGCACGTTTAATAATGAAATGAATGAATCTCCTCCTGTCGCTTATTAACTCATGATTGGGATTTTTATCCAACAGCCATGATGGGAAGAGGCTTCCCTGGAAGTCTGGACCTTCTACACCTACGCTGGGTCAGGGTTAGGGTTGGGTTACCCTGGTAACCCTGGTAACCCTACCCTAACCCTGGTAACCCTAACCCTGGTAACCCTAACCCTAACCCTGGTAACCCAACCCTAACCCTGGTAACCCTGGTAACCCTAACCCTAACCCTGGTAACCCAACCCTAACCCTGGTAACCCTGGTAACCCTGGTAACCCTAACCCTAACCCTGGTGACCCTAACCCTAACCCTGGTAACCCTAACCCTAACCCTGGTAACCCAACCCTAACCCTGGTAACCCAACCCTAACCCTGGTAACCCTGGTAACCCTAACCCTAAATGGAGTTTGACATTTGACCTCTTTCAGTTTTCGGTGATATTTGGGCTTTTATGTCTCAGCACCTTTTTAGCAAATGCTGGCTGCAGAGAGATGAGAGCCAGAGGTCCGTCCAGGTACCAGAGCAGCTGGGCCCCAAAGGCCTGGATCAGGAGGAAGGAGGAGGAGGCCCGACGCACCGCCAGGTCCCCCGTCACCACCGGGAGCGCCTGGCTCTTCCCATTCAGGGTCACTGCACCTTCAGGGAATGAATGAAGGTTGTGGTGTCAAACGAAAGGCTCAGGGAAGATGAGCAGCTGAGTTAGAAGTGTTGGAGTTCAGAGTTTTAGAACCTGACCAGTATCGGTGATGGTGACGGTGGTGTGAAGCGCCGTCACCGAGATCTCCCTCAGATACCCCACGTGCCCTCTTGTTGCCCCTGTTGCTGCCCCTCTGGCTCCCACAAACTCTCCACAGCGCACGGTCACCATCAGTTTCCTGTCAACATAGTCCTAGACACACAAATGGAATTAGGACACCACCACACACACGCACCACACACACACACACACACACACACACCCCCCCCACCCTCACACCCCCCCCCCCACCCGCACCCCAGCCCCCCTTAACCCCCCCCCCCACCCACCCCCCCCCCCCACCTCACCCCCCCCCACACCTCCACAGCAGTGAAGCGGCAGTCTCCTCCTCGTAGCGTGTAGCTCTTCTTATCAAAGGTGGTCACCTGCAGCGCCCCCATCAGGCGGCACTGGACGGCACACTTCTCCCCGGTACACTGCCACCGCCCGGCTCCACACACACTGCAGCGAGAGGGGGGGGGGGTAGATTAGGACGGGGCAAAGAAAAACCCCCCAGGAGAGCAACAGCTGTACCAGGTGTTGCATCTCTGCTGGATGCGGTCTCCTGGCTGGTAGGTGCGTCTGCGGTAGAAACAAGGACAATCCTCCCTCCTCAGGCAGTCGCCCTGGTGCAGATAGAGACCCGCTGGACACTCACACCCCCCCACACACTCCTCTCTGCACTGCCCCAGGGCCGCAGCAGCCCCAGGGGGCTGGGCAGAGGCACAGCTGGGGGGGCAGGACGACACACAGTCCGAATATACTTGACGCTTGGGACACGTGCGACCTGTCAAGGCAAAAAGGGAAAAAAGGTCTTTAAAATTCACCTTGAACGACCTTCAGGACGTGACACACACGATTCATCCCATAGTGAAATATTGTCAAGCATCTCCAACAAGAACTTGCACCGTGTCCCAACTTTTCCTACCACACAGGGACGCCGTCCTCCAGGAGACGATGACGTGCTGCTGGGCGCATTCCCGGGCGTAGCTGGCCAGAGTGTCGCACACCGCCGGCGCCCTCTGGTGGCCGGGCAGGCTGCAGTACAGATACAGGCACGTGTCCACGTACACCGCCGGGTCCACCTGGAGCACAGGTGACTGTTCAGCACTTCAGGAGGCTCTGAGGTCTAGAGCAGAGGGGTGTGTGTGTGTGTGTGCGTGTGCGTGTGTGTGTGCGTGTGTGTGTGTGTGTGTGTGTGTGTGTCTGACCCGCAGGTGGCAGTGTGTGAAGGGCGTCTCCAGCAGCCGGTCACACGCAGCCTCGGCCTGATGACGGAGGCTCGGACCTGCTGAGGCGTCACAACTGTGGCCCAGTTCAGCAGCATCACTGCAGCCCTGCAGGGAGCAGAGGAACGCCGAGGCGGGAGGGTGAGGATCCACCAGACCATATTATTATTAAATATCAGATTATTACGCAAATACAGGAAAGCAGAAGGGAACGCCGACGGTGCACGACTGCACACAACTGACGTGCACCATCGTGACGGTCTCACTATGGATCACCCACCCTCACATGCATGGACCTGGAGGATGGACAGTAGCCCTCTGTCTCTCTGTCTCTCCATCATCCATCATCCACCCATCCATCATCCATCCATCCATCCATCCATCCAACCATCCATCCATCCATCCATCCGCCACCCATCCATCCATCATCCAACCATCCATCATCCATCATCCACCCATCCATCATCCATCCACCCATCCATCATCCATCCTCCACCCATCCATCATCCAACCATCCATCCATCCATCATCCATCCACCCACCCATCCATCCATCATCCACCCACCCAGATGTGAGCCCAGCAGCAACACTTGTCTTGTTCTATTTTAACAACATCTGTTAGAAGCTCCTGATGTCTCTCCTTTACGATTCCCAGATGTTTGAACCCTCCGAGGTCACGGCGACGCTGCAGCCCCTCCCTGCTCCATGTGGCTCCGCCCCTGAATGAGACGCCAGCTCATCCAGAGTTCCTGCCTGAAAGGCAGTGTTCTGAAGGTCGTCTGAAGGTCGCCATCCTAGCCCAGGCCCATAGAGACTGAGCTAGCACCACCCTCAGGATGTTGTCAACAAATGGAACCAGACTCCACGATGGAACCAGACCCCACGATGGAACCAGACCCCTCGATGGAACCAGACTCCACGATGGAACCAGACTCCACGATGGAACCAGACTCCACGATGGAACCAGACCCCTCGATGGAACCAGACTCCTCGATGGAACCAGACTCCTCGATGGAACCAGACCCCACGATGGAACCAGACTCCACGATGGAACCAGACTCCACGATGGAACCAGACTCCTCGATGGAACCAGACTCCACAGAGCTGAGAGTCTACAGACCCAATCAGCACTGAAGACTGTGGCTACACAGGAAGACAGCGGTGGACTCTAGACAGCCAGGGACGCTCCCACAACTGGAAGACTTTTGTCTTCCGGGATGGACAAAAGTCCAGCAAACAAGAGCAGAAAGACTCTCAGCTGCTCAGAAAAGCCGTGGTCGTGGCCGCCAGGGGGGGCTACTGTGTCCCAACGCTGCAGGGGGCCCAAGCTGTTGCTGCAGGACGTCACTGTGATTTACTTTAGTAACATTTGACAACATTTGTCACTTTATAAATGTGGACATTCACCATAATTTAGGGTTGGCTTTTAGCAGATTTCTTGCTTTTTGAACAAACATTAAGCTGAAAGAAGTTGTCTGTTATCCAGCGTAAACTGTCCCACTATGAATGTCTCTATGAAGCTGAACCTAAGCCTAACAAAGAGACATTTATGGAGTATTTCAAGTCGTACTTTGTTCTGCTGGTCAGGAACTTTCCATGAGTTTCCAAAGCTGGCAGCATACTGGGACACACGCCCCCCCGCTGTGGTGAAATCATCTGCATGACCAAGACACAAACACATCAAGTGGTTAATACAGGAAAAAGACAACACAAAAACATTAAAAGAGCTGTGGAAACTCGTCTGTATCGGATTCTTTCAAGATCCTGGCAAACATGTGTGATGTGGAGGGAAAGTGTGACTTCAGTTCGAGGATATTAAAGGAAAAATGAGGGCATCTTTGCTGCTGCCATGTTGTCTGTTGTCTGTGTAGATCCTCAAGAGTGTTGTTGAGTGTTGCGTGTTGTTGCACATTTCTCACCGTCAGCATCGCCGTTGTAGACTCCACAGAGCCCCCTGGTGGCCGACAGGTGCTCTGCAGTCACGGTCACGTAAACCGTGTTGCTCAGGTCAAACTTCACTCTCACACCCAGGCCACTCTCCACAAACACAAAGTCCCCAAGCCAGTAAACACTTACACCTTCATCAAGAAAATCATTTTAAAATGTAAATTTAAAGAACAGTCAAAGGAGCTGAGCAGGTACTTTAAAAAAAAGGAACCATTTTGGAAGAGTGCTTCTCCGTTGGGAACCGGGAGGCCGTTCACAGTTAAATTCTTATGATGAACTGACACCAAATCCAAACCAAACATCATCTTTAAAGCCTGAGAAGATAGAAAATATCAAACAATCACAGGTGTATTATTTCCTGGTGTGTTTCAATAACGCTGCTCTATTGAGTGAGTTTTCCTCACCTTGCTGCACCGCCCTCCCCCGTCACACAGGGTTGTGATGTAAACTGCCCAGGTGCCGTCGGTGGATGAGGCCAGCAGGTAGGTGCAGACTCCTTGGAAATGGAAGTGCTTTCTGTCAAAGGAGCGGTAGTGGCTTCCACCCCAGGACATGCAGGTCGCGGAGCTCAGGAGCACTCTGGCACTTCCCAAAAGACCCCCACGCACCAGCGGGGAGAGCTGAGAGTCTGCTGGGGGAGGGGGTTAGGTACCAGGGAGATGCTTGGACGTGTGTGTGTGTGTGTGTGCGTGTGTGTGTGTGTGCGTGCTGCCCACCAGTCAGCAGAGTGTACGAGCAGGACAAGCAGGTCTGGTCAGAGGCATTTTTCCAGCTCATTCCCCACCTGCTGCTGCAGCACTGCTCCATCGGCATCAGGGAGGAGTTGTGAATGCCAGGAAACTCCTCACAGCTCCACGTGGAGAAACAGTGGCCACGTGCACCCACACCTGTGAGGAATCAGCCAACGAGACTGAATCATGTGTCTCCTTAATCACAGTAGGTGTGCAGCATTTACCAGATCAAGAGCAACAGAAAACAGTGAAAATGTCAGCGAGTGATTTCAGATGTTTGACAGAGTCAGGAGCGCTCGTTTACAGGCTAAACTCATTTTACATCTTCAGCTTTGCTTCGTTTACAAGGTAAATGGGATGTTTTGCTGACCCTCAGAGCACCGTGGTCCGGCCCAGCCTTCACAGCAGCTCCTGACGGTCCTGTTGACCACCTGGCTCTCCATCTCAGGGGGTCTGAGGTCAACCAACAGCAGAGGAGAACCACGTCATGTTGAGGGTAACCCTCCGTGTCCAGCTGAGCACATCTGGCTCTCCACAGTAAAAGACTCGGCTTATTGTTCTCCATTTGTATAAGATGATATTTTGAGTGTTGAAAAGTTTGAAAGTAGGTTTTTAGATGATTTTTAAAGTTCTGACGGGCCACAAAAACCTGAAAACCTCCTGAAAGGCTGAGGTGACCCTGCCCCCCTGCCTTCCTGCCTCCCTGCCTCCCTGCCTTCCTGCCCCCCTCCTGCCTCCCTGCCCCCC
>NC_079536.1:212500-225000 GCF_003711565.1 Takifugu flavidus
ATCAGATGCTGCTAGAGACCACGGGAGGGTATTCCTTCATAAATTGCTCAGATCACTGCTTAACATTCTCCGATGTAGCTCCTCGTGGTCTACGTCCTGGAGAAAGAAGGACCTGGCTAATCTTGCAGAAAGATGTGGAGGGTTACTTCCTCCACCCAACTGGGTTTGAAATACTGATAAATCACCAGGATCTGGATCCAGAAATGTGGACAGTGGAGAAGGTCTGGTACAACAACGTGTACTTTGACAGTGTTGCCGAGCTGGTAGTGAAGTATGGTTCAGGTGCTGTGGAGAAGATCAAAGCAACCCAAGCCACTGAGAACATCTACTCCACCTATATCCCCCGAGGTCACTTCGACACGCCGTCGAATATCCATGGGCCAAAGCTTGTGGAACCTCAGGGGCCTCGCTATCGCACTGACCAAAACTTTGTGGAGTATGCTGGATGGTCCTTCGCCTACGGAGTCCGCTCATCAAGTGGAATTCAAGTTTTTGACCTCCGCTACAACGGAGAAAGGATTGCTTATGAGATCAGCCTTCAGGAGGCTATTGCCATTTATGCCGGTGATACTCCTGCTGCCATGCAGACTAAGTACATCGATTCCGGCTGGGCGATGGGAGTCTCAACTCATGAGCTGGCACCAGGAATCGATTGCCCAGAGATCGCCACCTTTATCGATCTTTACCACTACTATGACACGGATAAACCTAAACGCTACAGAAATGCGCTCTGTATTTTTGAGATGACCACAGCCATCCCTCTGAGGAGGCATTTCAACTCCAACTTTAAGGGAGGATACAACTTCTACGGAGGTCTGGACAACACCGTGCTGGTGCTGCGGACAACCTCAACGGTTTACAACTACGACTACATCTGGGACTTCCTTTTCTACCAGAATGGAGTCATGGAAGTAAAGATGAGCGCCACTGGATACATTCACTCCACTTTTTTTACAAGCAACGGTCTTCAGTACGGTACAAAGGTTTATGAAAATGGTCTAGGAAACCTGCACACACACCTGATCCATTACAAAGTGGACCTGGATATCGCTGGTGGGTAATATTTATGCTTCAAAACGGCACATGCTAGGTGGATATAAGCTAAAATATTAGAGAAAGAAAGAAAGAAAGTTATTCATTAACACCAGTCCAAACAAAGACACCCTTTACCCTGTCATAAACGGTTCTGACCTAAATTCGACTCTCTATGGTGGTTGTTAACAACCTTAAAGCTCTTCCTCTTCTCGCAGGACAAAAGAACAGCTTTGAGACGGTGGATGTGAAGTTCGTCAACTTCACCAATCCATGGAGCCCAGCGGATTACATTGTCCAGTCAAAGCTTCACAGAACCGAACATAAGACGGAGCGATCTGCTGCCTTCCACTTTGGCAGGAAGTTGCCACGCCATGTGCTCTTTAACAACCCCAGCAAAAGAAACAAATGGGGGCATCAGAGAAGCTACCGCATCCAGTACAACTCGCATGCTAACATTGTCCTGCCAAAGCGCTGCAAAGAGGAAAACGGCATCAGTTGGTCACGGTATTAAAATATTGCTAACGAGATACGATATTTCAGAGGCTAGCCTTTTGGTAATACCCGTCCTGATCAGTCTGTCACCTCTGTGATTGTTATCAGACCACACCTGATAAATCAGAGTATGTCCACTTGGTTTAAGTTACGCTCGTCACATAGCGCTCACAAACGTGTTTGTGGCAGATATCCTCTGGCCGTGAGCCTCCACAAGGACAACGAAGCCACCAGCAGCAGCCTCTATGCTCAGGGGAACCCCTGGGAGCCGCTCGTCTCCTTTGAGGACTTCATCCGTGACAATGAGAGCATCGTCAACCAGGTACGTCTCGACACCTTCTATACAGTGACCGAGACACGAAATGGGCCCGTGGTAGTGGAGCAGAGATGACACGTGTACTGGTCATACTGGGAAGGGGATCCGGGGGGGGTCCATTCAACGGCTATACCACTTGGACCTGTTGGACTCTGGATATAAAATATTCAGTCATGCTCCAATTAACAGCAATGTTTTGTCACATTGAGCATCAAACATGTTCAGAACAGTGGTGTGGGTTTTTTAAAGTCACTTTTTAGGATAATTTACTGGAAAGGTATTAAATAGTTAAATGTGAAATATTAAACGTCTAAATTGAAAATCGAAACATCACGGGTGAAACTAAATATTGAGGTCATTTCCACTGCCAGGAACAGGAAGTACCACCCTCAAGTTAAGCCCAGCCTGTGCTGTGCTTCCACACTCACCTGACAAATGAAATGCAACATATCGGAAACGACATTTCTTCAGCTGTGAAACATTTGCAGTGTGAAAATGTTCCCGTGACCTTTGTAGGACCTGGTGGCCTGGGTGACTGTGGGCTTCCTGCACGTGCCTCACGCTGAAGACATCCCCAACACAGCAACGCCTGGAAACTCCGTGGGCTTCTTCTTAAGACCTTTTAACTTTTTCGATGAAGACCCATCCGTGGCTTCCAGAAGCACGGTGATTGTGCGGCAGGACAAAGACGGCACGCCCAGAGTCCAGAGGTGGACGCCTGAGGTCGTAGGTCACTGTGTGACATCCAAACCTTTTTCCTATGATGGCAGATATGGAGATGTGTAGAGGATCTGAAGTGATCATTTGCTCACATTAGCATGCAATGATCTAATGCTGATTTATTACATGAAGTACCTTCAGAAATGTGCGTCAAGACTGCTCAAATGTTCAGAATGAAGTTAAATGTGCTCTCCAAATTGTGAGACTTCTTTTTTCTTTTTTTTGTCATTCCATCAAATGAAAAGGAACTTTATTATGGAATGGTGTAACGGTGGCAGGCCGAGGGCCACCGGGAGCCCTCGTATGTTTGTGTTTCCATGGCTGAGGGTTGGAAGCAGCGAGCATCCAGGATGCAGGATGCTGCGCGTCCGCCCGCTGAGCTCTGCCGCCGGCTGTGGGAAACCTTTGACTGAGGAGACAACGGGTTTTGTAGAGCAAACACTGGGACAGCAGCTCCTTCCAACCAAATAGTCCATGACAGCAGCTCCAGCGTAGCCCATGGCAACGCAACCTTCCATGTAGCATGACGCACAGAACAACAATAGCAAACGTTGCTGCTCAGCCAAAAACCTTTAAAAATGCTCTTTTCAGTCAGGATTGACAAAAAATGACGACCCAGTATTACAGGCGTCCGATGATGCACAGTGACCACATCTGGAACGACAACGGGCCAAAAAGGTTAAAGATGAGAAACTGAGAGGAACTGTTGTCAAAATAGCTTTTATGAGTGTGTGCTGATGTTTTACAGCTAGCACGGCAACACAATATGCACGGATGAGTGAAGGAACTGTGATACAAAACACGGAAAATTGGGTATTGAGTCGCTCACATTCCGGTGGTCGTTGCCATGGCGACGATGGTTTTGCTGTCACAATGAACAAACAACAGGAATGCAGTAAACAGAGGATGTGACATTCTTTGGGACCTGGCGCGTAGACGTTTCTAGAAAGTTCCTGACAACCTGAAAGTTTCCTTGACCAGTTTAGTCGAGTGGTTTTGAATGTCATGTGAACGATATTTTCTCTGGGATTCTCTGATTTTGCTGGGATTCTCTGATTTTGCACTGATTTATCTGATTTCTCTGGGATTCTCTGATTTCTCTGGGATTCTCTGATTTCGCTCTGATTTCTCTGGGATTCTCTGATTTTGCACTGATTTCTCTGATTTCACTTTGATTTCGCTGATTTCTCTGTGATGGTTTGTGTAGCAACAGCTTCTTTGTACTTTGTAAAGCAGTCATATTAAAGGAGCTTGTCCACTGTAAAGGTCAACTGGAGTCTCTCCACATCTCGGCTGAGGTTTCATGTCGCTCAATCACACCAACAAACTGAAGCAAAGTTCGAGAACTCTCCTGAACTGCCTTCACAATGAAACTAGCATGTTGCTGCAGGATCTTCTAAGGTCAAGCTTCATCAGCCTGTGGGCATTTTCAGGGCAGTTGTGGGGTTTTGCTTCTTCCACTCCTTCATCATCAGGTTAACAACGCCATCCTTACACCTTTACATGCACGTGTGCACGTGTGAGGTAAACAGTGCACAGCCTGGATGTCAGCAAGATTTAGATTCAGTTGTAGTGATTTTAATTTTCCTGACCAATCTCATAAATGACCAAGCTACCAACCTTTTCTAACTATCACCTAGTCCCGACCCACAGATCAGAGATAGTGAGTCCAAGACCTTCTGGAGGTCTCAGAGTGGCCGTCTGCTGCCCTAACCCTGAGCCTAGCCGCCCCTTAAGTCCCTCAGGCCTGCTGAGCTTCCTGCTCTGGCTGCAACACTCCTCCATTGTTCTCGGTCCCACCAGCCTGGGGACAACCGAGAGCTGACCGGATTATTTCTGTAGCCCAGTTTTCTATGACTCTTCAGGTGTCCTCGCCGTGTCACCAGAGGATTAGAAGCACAAGGTCATTATATACCGGCTGCACAGCCACACCTGAGATGGAGGCTGGAGCATCTTCATGATTACCTGTAACAGCTCAGGCCGCGCCGGCCTGGGGGAACCGGGCTGCCTTCCTTAACTAACCTTACCTAATGTCTCCAGAGAATGTTGGTTTAAGAACCTCGTCTGCTTCTATCGGAGCCAGACGGCTGTGGCTCCGTGGGGGCCGGGGCCAGGGCCGGGGCCAGGGCCAGGGCCAGGCCAGGGCCAGGGCCAGGGCCAGGGCCAGGGCCAGGGCCAGGGCCAGGGCCGGGGCCGGGGCCAGGGCCGGGGCCAGGGCCAGGCCGGGGCCGGGGTCAGGTGGTAAAATGCTGATGAGCCACCAAGTTGGAAATATTAAATACCTCACTAAAAATCAGCCCAACTGGATTTAAAGTAGCAACCGGAGTTAAAACCGGATAGTAGGATAGTCCAGAAGCAGCGCTGGAGAAATTCATAAGATTCTAATTAGACTAAAGTCATTAAAAATAGCCCCTCTGTGGAAGCCTCTCTCTCCCTTACAGGAGAGGTCTCTTCACCGCCTGCTACCGGCTTATTATTACTAGTACTATCATTATTATTATTATTATTATTATTACTATTATTATTATTATTATTATTATTACCCCGGCCCCGACCCCGGCCCCGACCCCGGCCCCGACCCCGACCCCGACCCCAGCCCCAACCCCGACCCCGGCCCCGACCCCGACCCCGGCCCCGACCCTGACCCCGACCCCGACCCCGGCCCCGACCCCGACCCTGACCCTGGCCCTGACCCATCCAGCAGGGTTCCATCAAATCAGAACGCAGCTTGGTGTCCCTCAGGAAGAACGGGAGCCTCCACGTGTGATTGGGCGACTGAGTGACGCGAGTCCCTGCTCACATGCTGGAGATGCCATTCCTTCGTGTCCACATCTCAGAATAGCTTCTAACCCACCAGCGCTAAGACCCCATCAAACAGAGGCCCAGGGCATCTGATCCCTGAGATCCCAGGTTTAACGAGGCGTTCAGAGCAAACGACCCAGAGAAAGTAATCAGCCCGTATTCCTCTTGATGACCGTCCATTCCTTGAGCTGCTTCCAGGGGTCATGAAAGAACTGTGGTGGTGTGAAGATCCACAGGCTGCTGCAGCCGGGCCAACGGCTGCAGAGGGCAACTCAAGGTCAGGCTGGTTGGAAGTCAGTTAAATCCACCTTCAGCTTCCTCCTTCAGCGACGCTAAAAGTGCATCAACAGCATCAAACACTGTCCAGGGCAGGAATGGAGAACCCAGAAAAAGGGGCCGGATTGTCAAAATGCTCGTAGCAAAGGGGAAATAGGACATTTTTAGCCTGTTTAGAAAACATTTGAGTGGCTCTTCGTCTTTGCAAGTCGTGTATTTTGGTTTCTTTGCCCGTCCAGTCTGAGAACATCTGCAGGGAGGACAGAAGGAACCCGAACCGGGAAAACAAAGGCTAAACTGCAAAGATCTAAGCATGAAGAGTTTAGGAAGCTTCAACAAGCATTCTTCAAAATAAGTTGATTTGAAAACGCGTAACATTCATTCCCAGATCAACAGCGACCTCTTGTGGCTGACCTGCCAATTGCGTTTGAAACGTCTCATATCCATGTTGAAAAATCAACTTTTGCCTCTGCCATATGTTCATTTCTCTATTTTTCATTTCTCTTTATCTCTACATTTTATGACCAACCTGCCTTTATTTTCAAAAAACATCAGAACTAAGCTCGTATTATTTCTACATGAAATATTTCACAGCCTGGATTCTGCTCTGTGACCTGGGCTTGTGAGGCGTTTGTGTGTCCCTCCCTGAGGCGTTTGTGTGTCCCTCCCTGAGGCGTTTGTGTGTCCGTCCCTGAGGCGTTTGTGTGTCCCCCCTGAGGCGTTTGTGTGTCCCTCCTGAGGCGTTTGTGTGTCCGTCCCTGAGGCGTTTGTGTGTCCGTCCCTGAGGCGTTTGTGTGTCCGTCCCTGAGGCGTTTGTGTGTCCGTCCCTGAGGCGTTTGTGTGTCCCTCCTGAGGCGTTTGTGTGTCCCTCCCTGAGGCGTTTGTGTGTCCGTCCCTGAGGCGTTTGTGTGTCCCTCCCTGAGGCGTTTGTGTGTCCCTCCCTGAGGCGTTTGTGTGTCCGTCCCTGAGGCGTTTGTGTGTCCCTCCCTGAGGCGTTTGTGTGTCCCTCCCTGAGGCGTTTGTGTGTCCGTCCCTGAGGCGTTTGTGTGTCCGTCTCTGAGGCGTTTGTGTGTCCGTCCCTGAGGCGTTTGTGTGTCCGTCCCTGAGGCGTTTGTGTGTCCGTCCCTGAGGCGTTTGTGTGTCCGTCCCTGAGGCGTTTGTGTGTCCCTCCCTGAGGCGTTTGTGTGTCCGTCCCTGAGGCGTTTGTGTGTCCGTCCCTGAGGCGTTTGTGTGTCCCTCCCTGAGGCGTTTGTGTGTCCGTCCCTGAGGCGTTTGTGTGTCCGTCCCTGAGGCGTTTGTGTGTCCGTCCCTGAGGCGTTTGTGTGTCCGTCCCTGAGGAACGTGCAGCCCGTCAGGATCTGGTTTCCAACAAAAACAACTTTAATTGTTCTGCTGATGACCACTTCTAAATTTAAAAGTCATTGGAGGAGGATTACCTCCAAAATGTCAAACCTTTCACCGATAACATTGTTCACCCCAAAAACCAAATAACAAATGGAATAAATAGAACAAGAATACAGGTCGATAAACAGAGACGATGCCTGTTCATAAACCTTTGGATGCGTCAAAGGTTTTACTCATTATGTTTTGAAATCCTGTCTTTTTGAAATGATACATTCTGAACAAAACTGTTATTTTGAGGGCCGATTGTTTCCTGTAATCCTGCACATGTTGTGTTTGGACATTTAGGGGCCTTTGCAATTACAGAGATGAGAGAAAAAGGAAAAGCAGTGTGATTGCAGCCTGACTGAGGCTTTTGGACAGGAAGCAGCAGGTTGTGGGGTTAAATATAGGCCTGTGTCAGAGTGGCGCCCTGGCAACAGCCCGGTTGTTCTACTGCTCTCAGAGGAGAATCTCTGGGACAACACAGGACGGCCACAGGAGACAGGCTGCTCGTTCAAACTTCAAATGAGTCCAGACTAATCAAGCGTGGCCTCAACACCAACCTGCCTGCTTGTTATGGCCTGGAGGGGGTTAGGCAAGTGTTCCAAACAGAAAGCATCGAGTCCAAGCCAGAAATACTTTTAGTCAGAGTTTTGGATGGAAAGAATCCTGGTGAATATTAAATGGCAACAACTGCAGGATTCTGCTTATTGTGCAGCTGGATTAAAATAGTCACAGATGTGATGAGCTGCTCACACTCACAAGCTTCTTGCAGCTCATTAAGGAGCTCACAGTGGTAGCAGGGCCCATGACAGCGCTCCGTAAAGACGGGCCCCGTGAGCCCAGGAACACTTGCTGTTCCACACAGGTTCTGCTCCTGAACATGATGGATATGGGAGGAAGGTGAAAAGCTGCTCACACTCACACTCACACGTTCACCTTCCCACCTGTGCAGTCAGTGTGGAGCCCTGTCAGCAGGTGAGGGGGCAGGACACTGGGGCAGGGCCTGTGGGGCCAGAGGCCGGAGTGGGACAATGTTGGCCCCAGCACGGGAGCGGCCAGTCAGGGGCCAGCCAGCTTGTAGCTGCTGCAGCCATCGAATAGTAGCCGTCCTGAGACACAAAACCTACATCCAAGAATGTCTCGTCTGTTGCTATTTTTAGCAACACAACAACAGCACCAGAGGGGGATCACATTTCCATGGTTCACCCTCCCGACCCACTGGATAGCTCCAATCTACAGGCTCCAATCCACAGGGTGTATTTCATTCCACGAGCATCCCTTATGGTCTGTAAGGGCCCCTGATCCAGACTTCTTCAATGATTCTGATCCAAGAGCAGCACCACTGTAGTTTCATCAAACAGTATCTTTGTAGAATGATCAGTAGTAATTATTCACTCTTTATGAGCAGAAAGAATCCTAAAGTAATCACTAAAACATCTAACAACAGTAAAGTATTACAGAACAGCAGCACATGACGTTGTAATTGATTTGAATGAAATTAAGGAGGGCTCAGCCTGGGGGGGGCGGGGGGGGGGGGGCAGAGCTCTGCTGAGTTACCTCTGACAAAGGTGCCGGGCCCCCTAAATGGACCCCGAACGGGTTAAAGAGTAGATAAAAGGAAGCTCGTGTTAATTAAGTTCGGTGATTTTCACATTTGCCCCGAGGACAAACGTTGAACTGATGAGCACACAGGAAGCTCTCTGATTGGCTGATGCGGATGATTGACAGCTTGCTCGGCTCCTGCCGTCCAGTAGCACGGAGAGAGGGCGGGTCCGAAGGGGGCGGGAATCCCTCCTCGGATCACTCCGGGAACGCGTGTTTGCGCGTGTGCTCGTGTCTTCGCCGTCACCCGCTGTGAGACGCGAAGGGCAGCTGGATCGTCCTTGCAGGGTTTAGGGTTCGGGACCTGGAGAAGGAGCCACATGGGGGACCGGTTTGTGGTGGTCCCGGTTGACGGGGGGGCCGCAGCACCTGCCGGACAGGAGCCCTCAGATGCGGCCGGAGGGCGAGGGGAGGCGGCGGAGTCCTCCGAGGCGCCCCCGCAGGACCGCGACGGGGCTTTACCCATCCTGGAGTACAACCGGGAGCCCAACAAATACGGTAGGACCGGAAAACACCCGAACCCGAACCCGAACCCGAACCTGTTGGCAGATCTGTGGCTTTAAACCAAGAATAAGAAAGTGACTTGAACTTTCCTGAAGTCTCACTGAAGCTGAGAAACATTTGTTTCAGTTTCTGTTCATTTTCTCTTTGTAGCTGCTGTAAAAAAGCAATTTTATCTGCAATAATGTTCTAAAATGTCCAACATCAAAGCCTTCGATAATATAACCCAATATTCATAAACATAATCGCTTCCCTTTGAAGTGAAAGAAAACATTTAAAATAAATCTGCAGTTGTCACATTTAGTCAGTCTAAGCTTTTTAGAAATCTTCTCTTTATTGAGCTGATGCTCACTGAGGTGCTCCAGCACCATCAGCTGATCTGAGGGATCCACTCAGAAGCTGCCAGGGTGGATCTCTGGTCCAACGTCCAGTTCTAGTGGACCTTCTGGAGCCATGGTCCCCTGGTCTGCAGTGTTTATGGTTTCAGCTTTCAGTCCTGTCTGGTGCCAGAGTGATTCCACCTCCAAAGACTTGGGTGTTGCCTTCTGAAAGCTTGGAGATCTAATGAGGCTGGAGCCAGGAAACATGTTTGATCTCTTTTATCTGAGGATTTACTTTGTTCGCTGAGACAGGGGAACGCAACAGAAGCTAGAAGGAAGAGTGACGATGTGTGATGAAAGAGGAAGAGTGAGGTTAGAGTGTTGGCGTGTGTGTGAGAAACAGCAGAAGAAGAGCAGGAACCTCAGAGAGGATGGCCCTGAGGAGCAGGCATGAGGGTGGAGGGCTGGAGGGCTGGAGGTGGCACCCATGGGTGGGTGGAGGGTGGGTGGATGGGTGATGGATGGATGGATGGAGGATGGATGGATGGAGGATGGATGGATGATGGATGGATGGGTGGGTGGGTGGATGGATGGATGATGGATGGATGGATGGTGGATGGATGGGTGGAGGGTGGGTGGATGGGTGGAGGGTGGGTGGATGGGTGGATGGATGGATGGATGGGTGGATGGGTGGATGGATGGATGGGTGGGTGGAGGGTGGGTGGATGGGTGGGTGGAGGGTGGGTGGATGGGTGGATGGATGGATGGATGGGTGGATGGATGGATGGATGGATGGATGGGTGGGTGGGTGGGTGGGTGGATGGATGGATGGGTGGAGGAGGATGGGTGGTGGATGATGGATGGATGGATGGATGGAGGATGGATGGGTGGGTGGGTGGATGGATGGGTGGATGGATGGGTGGAGGATGGATGGATGGGTGGGTGGGTGGATGGATGGTGGATGGATGGGTGGATGGATGGGTGGAGGATGGATGGGTGGGTGGGTGGATGGGTGGGTGGATGGATGGCTGGATGGATGGGTGGGTGGATGGATGGGTGGGTGGATGGGTGGAGGGTGGGTGGATGGGTGGAGGGTGGGTGGATGGGTGGAGGGTGGGTGGATGGGTGGAGGGTGGGTGGATGGATGGCTGGGTGGAGGATGGATGGGTGGGTGGATGGATGGATGGGTGGATGGATGGATGGATGGATGGATGGAGGATGGATGGGTGGGTGGTGGATGGATGGGTGGATGGATGGCTGGTGGATGGATGGGTGGATGGGTGGAGGATGGCTGGATGGCTGGGTGGTGGCTGGATGGATGGATGGATGGAGGATGGCTGGATGGATGGATGGATGGAGGATGGATGGCTGGATGGATGGATGGGTGGATGGCTGGATGGATGGGTGGATGGCTGGCTGGATGGATGGATGGCTGGATGGGTGGAGGATGGATGGGTGGGTGGATGGATGGATGATGGATGGATAGAGGATGGATGGATGGATGGATGGTGGATGGATGGATGATGGATGGCTGGATGGCTGGCTGGATGGGTGGGTGGAGGATGGCTGGATGGCTGGTGGAGGATGGCTGGATGGCTGGATGGGTGGGTGGGTGGGTGGCTGGCTGGATGGATGGTGGAGGATGGATGGATGGATGGTGGAGGATGGATGGATGGCTGGGTGGGTGGGTGGATGGATGGATGGCTGGTGGAGGATGGATGGATGGCTGGTGGAGGATGGATGGCTGGATGGCTGGCTGGGTGGGTGGCGGCTGGCTGGCTGGATGGCTGGATGGCTGGTGGAGGATGGATGGATGGATGGTGGCGGCTGGCTGGCTGGATGGATGGATGGGTGGATGGCTGGATGGATGGATGGATGGATGGGTGGATGGATGGATGGATGGATTTATCACGAATGAGTCCACCAGAAAACCAACCAGATCAAATCAAAGCACCATGGTGACCTTGTTGACCCTGGACGCAGCAGCACTTTGATCACTGACATGAGTTCCAGGAACTGACAGGAACATTAACTGACAGGAACATCAGCTGACAGCAGGTCAACTGACAGCAGGTCAACTGACAGCAGGTCAACTGACAGCAGGTCAACTGACAGCAGGTCAACTGACAGGAACATCAGCTGACAGGAACATCAGCTCCTCATCCCACTGAGCCAGGTTCCTCTTTGAGGTGACTCAGCGATCGTTGCTGGAGACACTGGTGCTGAGTCATGATCTGCTGCTCCCACAAACATGTTTTCATGTCCCGACTGAAGAGCCGCACCTGCAGCTCCAGAGTTCATGTTCGCCATTATTTACTCTTAAATCCATTCTTTTGAAGACGTTTTAAAAAACTTTATTTTTAAATGTTGCTAAAAAGCATCATCCATCATTTCCTCTTGATATAACATCGTTATGATTGGAACCATCAGCTAATTAATGCAGGAAAGGATCGGCCCTCGAAACGGCGTTAGCCGCGCGTCACGCACGCCGTCGGCCGAGGTCGCTAACGGAAATAGCCGCGTCGCTCACGCCGTCGGCCGCGTCGCTAACGCCGGCGGCCGCGTCGCTAAAGGCCATAGCCGCGGCGCTCACGGCGTCGGCCGCGTCGCTCACGCCGTCGGCCGCGGCGCTCACGGCGTCGGCCGCGTCACTCACACCGTCGGCCGCGTCGCTCACGCCGTCGGCCGCGTCGCTAACGGCCATAGCCGCGTCGCTCACGCGTCGGCCGCGTCACTCACACCGTCGGCCGCGTCGCTACAGGCCATAGCCGCGTCGCTCACGCCGTCGGCCGCTTCGCTCACGACTTCCTTCGGCCGCGTCGCTAACGGCCATAGCCGCGGCGCTCACGCCGTCGCCGCGTCGCTCACGCGTCGGCCGCGTCACTCACACACACGTCCGGCCGCGCCGTCGCTAACGCCATAGGGGGCTAGCCTCGCGCTCAAGAACCGACGCCGTCGTCCTCGTCGCTAACGGCCATAGCCAGCGTCGCTTCACGGCGTCGGCCGCGTCACTCGACATCTCACACCTCGGCCTCGTCGCTAACGGCCAT
>NC_079536.1:230000-280000 GCF_003711565.1 Takifugu flavidus
TGGTGGTCTCTGGTGCTCTCTGGTGCTCTCTGGTGGTCTCTGGCGGTCTCTGGCGGTCTCCGGTGCTCTCTGGTGCTCTCTGGTGCTCTCTGGCGGTCTCTGGTGGGCTCTGGTGGTCTCTGGTGCTCTCTGGTGCTCTCTGGCGGTCTCTGGCGGTCTCTGGTGCTCTCTGGTGCTCTCTGGTGGTCTCTGGTGCTCTCTGGTGCTCTCTGGTGGTCTCTGGCGGTCTCTGGCGGTCTCTGGTGCTCTCTGGTGCTCTCTGGTGCTCTCTGGTGCTCTCTGGTGGTCTCTGGCGGTCTCTGGTGGTCTCTGGGGCTCTTGTGAGCTGATGAATGGGACATTGTCCTGTCCCCGACGTGCCCTGATTCCCTGAGCTGTGACTTCTCTCACACTTATCGATTGTAGCCTGCGGCCACGCCCCTTTTAGTTGACTGTATTTCTAAGGTCATGTGACTTAAATACAGAAAGTATTTTTGGAGCTAATTCAAACTCTTAACGACAGTAAACAGACATGGCTGCACCATCCACCAGAAGGTCCCTGTTAGCATGACAACATACCAAATCAATAGAGTCAGCGGAAGGGATGGGGGCCACAGGAAGTAGGAGAGGAGGGGAGGGGCCCGAGACAGCTCAGCTCCACGCTGGTGCACGGCTGACCTCAGAGATCTGAGTGAGACATCCCTCCCAGTACTCCCAGTTCACACAAACATTCAACTCCTGGGAAATCTTCCAAACTTGCACAATCTTTTTGTTCCACAATAGTTCACGTTTAGGTTTCGGGTTTTAGCTTTCAGCTCCGTTGCTAACAGGCAAACGTGCTGTGAAGTCGCAACATTTGGCTGCAGCTTTCTGCTGTTTACAGGAGTTTGAGGGGGGATGTGGAAGAATGAGCAAGAGCCAGGCTAGCATTAGCATTAGCATGTGACGGCCGAGCCTCCACAATAGCTACGCTAGAAGAACCAGAGAGCTAATATTGTCTGTGTGTGTCAGAAGAAAAAAGGACACTTGGAAAAACCCATTCCTGAGTGGTTGGTCAAGCTTGACAACACCCAGTGATCCGCTGTGATCCGCTGTGATCCGCTGTTGCTGTGATCCGCTGTGATCCGCTGTTGTGAGACACTCGGCCTTCTCCCATCCAATAACCAACAGAATCAGCAGCTACGCGTTAAAAAAGGAACCCGAATCTGGGAAGATGTTCTGGCCTCAAACGTTGCTGCTCTGCTCTCTTCATTTATCCTCCTATAAAATGGTCCACTGTGATCCGCTGTGATCCGCTGTGATCCACTGTGATCTGCTGTGATCTGCTGTGATGCTTCAACACTTCCAGGTCTGGGAAAAGTGTGAGTGTCTCCGACTGCCTCTGCTTCCCCTCCCCCACCGTGAGGGAACGTTGTCTGTTCCATACGCTGATAGTGAGACAACCTTATCTGAACGTGCACGCTGGCCTGTGTGCGAGGCTGAACGTGCACGCTGGCCTGTGTGCGAGGCTGAACGTGCACGCTGGCCTGTGTGCGAGGCTGAACGTGCACGCTGGCCTGTGTGCGAGGCTGAGTGTGCAGACGTGTATCAAATATCACCGAGGAGAGGAAGTCTGTGGGGGGGTGAGGCTGGGACCCCCCTCCCGTGGAACAAAGGGTGCTTTTGTCCCTCTGGGTTCAGGCTCCAGGGTTCCAGGGTTCAACATGCATGTCGTGTTTTCTGTGAGCGTTTTGGTAAACCCCGCCCCCTTTGGGCGGGGCAGCCCTGCTCTTCCTTATTTGGACGGCAGAGTCACATGGGTGTACAGCTGAAGCCTCAATAGGAATAAAAAGAGTCATAACCAAGACTTGACATCTGCTCACGGCGCTCACGCAGCAGGTCCGAGCTCAGGAGGAGGAGGAAGTGAGGACAGCAGCGGAGGGACGGGAGTTGGACGCAGGAAGAGGACGCAGACGGCGGGACGACAGGAGACCCTGAGGGGAGGCACATGGTGTAAAAATGCCCACCAACTTCACCGTCGTCCCCGTTAAGGATGGCGCCAAGAAGCTGGCTGAGGGGAGCCAGGAGGAGGAGGAGGAGGAGGACGGCGTCCTCACAGGCGTCCCAGAGGACGCCGCAGGTGAGCCCAGATTGTTGCGCCGCTCTGCTCCAGTTTTCCATGACTTCATCAGGAGATCAGGGATTTCTCGTCCGCCCGTTACCTCACGTTCGTCCATGAAACTAGTTTCATAACTAGTTTTATTCCTTTTTAACAAAGTATTCTGAACTGTGCAGGTGTGATCAGCAGTGCACATCTGTTCCTCATTAGGTTAATTAGTGCTCCTTTGGGAGGTAACGATGTCCAGAGCCCCCCCCCATCTGCTGGGTTGGATTTTACAGACTGGAGAGGAGCCGCCTTTACTCTCAGACGAGTCTCCTGCTCCACACAGGTCCGATGGTCCCGGGGGGCGTTCAGGAGAACCGCGGGCCCCCGCTGCCCATCAGCTGGACGGGTTAACCCTAACCCTAACCCTCACCCTCACGGTCATGTGACCCAGAAGGCTGAGAGCGCATGTTCAGGGGCCGCTGGCTGCTATTGATTATCCTGTTGGCCAGTTTCCTCTGGCTGAGCTCAGGGAGGTTAGGCTCCGCCCCTGGGCTCAGGGAGGTTAGGCTCCGCCCCTGAGCTCATTCGTCCTAAATCCTGCTTCCTGTTCCTCAGAGGCACCAGCTGGGCCTCATGACAGGTCCAGCTGGGTCCAGCAGCACCAAACGTTGGTCCACTTCTGCCCCTCGGAACACTTTGGGAATGATGATGTCGCTCACACTCAGCGTTCCAGTTGAGTTGGGAAGTGGGAACGTTGTTCTGGAAACGCAACAGACGTCCGGACGTTTCTACAAGTCCGGAGTTTTGATCCGACGCCCCGTTGTTGTAGTAACATTTATAATGGCAATATTTAGAATAGTAACATTTATAATGGCAATATTTAGATTAGTAACATTTATAAGTGTAATATTTATAAGTGTAACATTTATAAGTGTAACATTTATAAGTATAATATTTAGAATAGTAACATTTATAATAGTAATATTTAGAATAGTAACATTTGTAAGTGTAATATTTATAAGTGTAATATTTATAAGTGTAATATTTCTAATAGTAACATTTGTAATGGTAACATTTATAATAGTAATATTTATAATAGTAACATTTATAAGGGTAACATTTATAAGGGTAACATTTCTAATAATAACATTTATTAGTGTAATATTTCTAATATAATGGGATCCAGCAGTAGTTTATCCTCTGAATATCCTCATTTTCCTTTCAAAATCTAAAACATCAAAGTTATTTTGTCACTTTGAGGCTCCAGCTTCAGATCTGCTGGGAGCTCTTCTGTAACAGCCTTCACCTCTTGACCCTTGACCCTTGACCCTGTGCATCTGCTCGACAGGCTTCCACATTTGGGAGGTGATCTGGATCAGACTAGTTTAGATCAGGAACAGCTGGGTTAGCAGCACTGGAAAGATTCCATTTTCTGCAAAGATACATTCATTTTCTGAGTTATTATGATGGGTATTATTATGGATATTATTATGGGTATTATTATTATGGGTATTATGGTATTATTATTATGTGTATTATTATTATGGATATTATTATGGATATTATTATTATGGATATTATTATGGGTATTATTATTATGGGTATTATTATTATGGATATTATTACATATATTATTAGTGTTCAGGTGGCTGTAAAGCTGCAACTGGCTGCGTCTCCAGATGCATTAAATTACCAAACCGATTGAATAACGTGAAGAGAAGTGCCGATTCTCTGGAAGGGTTAGCATCTCAGGGTTAGCATCTCAGGGTCAGGGTTAGCATCTCAGGGTTAGGGTTAGCATCTCAGGGTTAGGGTTAGCATCTCAGGGTTAGCATCTCAGGGTTAGCATCTCAGGGTCAGGATTAGCATCTCAGGGTTAGCATCTCAGGGTCAGGGTTAGCATCACACAGACACAGAGTCAGGAGGAGATGTGGAGGAGCATGACTCAGTGAGGAGACGCTGGCGTGAGAAACAGTCCTCAGATAGTTGGAGCTCATGAACCTGATCTGACGCGGCGCAGCGTGAAGCCCCCTAGCTGGTCCCTGCTGGGCTCCAGCTCCAGTTCAGGGAGATTTGGACCGATGTGGACTGAAGGTTCCAGGCCAGGAGCCTTTCTGAACTCAGCTTCATTCAGTCTGCACTGAGCTGTTGAGGACCTTAAGGAGGAGGATAGGGTTAGGTGGTTAGGGTTAGGTGGTTAGGGTTAGGGTTAGGTGGTTAGGGTTAGGTGGTTAGGGTTAGGTGGTTAGGGTTAGGTGGTTAGGGTTAGGGTTAGGTGGTTAGGGTTAGGGTTAGGTGGTTAGGGTGGTTAGGGTTAGGTGGTTAGGGTTAGGTGGTTAGGGTTAGGTGGTTAGGGTGGTTAGGGTTAGGTGGTTAGGGTTAGGTGGTTAGGGTTAGGTGGTTAGGGTTAGGGTTAGATAAGGAGGTGGAACAGAATGGAGCCAATTTCGGGTTATTTCCAGACAGTCATGCTGTCTGTGTCTGCTGCCCCACTGTTCTGCCCCACCGTTCTGTCCCAGTGTTCTGCCCCACTGTTCTGCCCCACCGTTCTGTCCCACCGTTCTGTCCCACCGTTCTGCCCCACCGTTCTGCCCCAATGTTCTGCCCCACTGTTCTGCCCCACTGTTCTACCCCAATATTCTGCCCCACTGTTCTGCCCCGCCGTTCTGCCCCGCCGTTCTGCCCCGCCGTTCTGCCCCGCCGTTCTGTCCCACCGTTCTGCCCCACTGTTCTACCCCAATATTCTGCCCCGCCGTTCTGTCCCGCCGTTCTGCCCCGCTGTTCTGCCCCACCGTTCTGTCCCACTGTTCTGCCCCACTGTTCTGCCCCACTGTTCTGCCCTCTCAATATGGGGCCACTGATAACAGGCTAGCTATCAGCACACACCTTCCCCTCTCACATTAGCTACTGTGGTCGGGGACCTTCTGGGATCTTCTGCCTTTTATTTCCAATAGAGAACCTCTTCTTTGAAGCCTCCTCTAACCAGTCTGAACCAGATGGAAGTGGGAAGATCTTTAATCCCTGAAGGAGCTGTTTGGTGACCATGAATAACTGAGCTTTATTCTGTTTGGTTACCATGAATAACTGAGCTTTATTCTGTTTGGTGACCATGAATAACTGAGCTTTATTCTGTTTGGTGACCATGAATAACTGAGTTTTATTCTGTTTGGTTACCATGAATAACTGAGCTTTATTCTGTTTGGTTACCATGAATAACTGAGTTTTATTCTGTTTGGTGACCATGAATAACTGAGCTTATTCTGTTTGGTGACCATGAATAACTGAGCTTTATTCTGTTTGGTGACCATGAATAACTGAGTTTTATTCTGTTTGGTTACCATGAATAACTGAGTTTTATTCTGTTTGGTGACCATGAATAACTGAGCTTTATTCTGTTTGGTGACCATGAATAACTGAGCTTTATTCTGTTTGGTTACCATGAATAACTGAGTTTTATTCTGTTTGGTTACCATGAATAACTGAGTTTTATTCTGTTTGGTTACCATGAATAACTGAGCTTTATTCTGTTTGGTGACCATGAATAACTGAGCTTTATTCTGTTTGGTGACCATGAATAACTGAGCTTTATTCTGTTTGGTGACCATGAATAACTGAGCTTTATTCTGTTTGGTGACCATGAATAACTGAGCTTTATTCTGTTTGGTGACCATGAATAACTGAGCTTTATTCTGTTTGGTGACCATGAATAACGGTCCAACACCGTTCGCTGCTGTGTGTTTTTACTGATCTGGAGGATCTGGGGGATCAGGAGGATCTGAAGGATCTGGGGTATCTGGATGATCTGGAGGATCTGGAGGAAACTGAGCGGAGCGGGATCCGCTGCAGAACAGCGACACCGCCTGGACAGAAATGGAACTTTTCTGTTCCTGAGGCGATGTGATCACGTGACTGTGATTTATTTACCTTATTCACAACCCATGACAAATGTGTTGTTATTATTATTATTATTATTATTATTATTATTATTATTATATTATTATTATTATTATTATTATTATTATTATTAGGGTGGTGATGATGTCATCCCTTATTTAAAGTTGCTGAGAAATTGAAAATCTGCTTTAGGGTTGAACATTTTTTCTTTTTTAAAAGCTCTTTTCAGACCAACAGCTGCTTATTTGCTCTGTTAGCCAGGTTAAGGTTAGAGTTAGGGTTAGGGGTTAGGTTAGGGGGTTAGAGGTTAGGGTTAGGTTTGGGGTTAGAGGTTAGGTTAGGGGGTTAGAGGTTAGGGTTAGGGGTGAGGGTTAGGGTTAGAGGGTTAGGTTAGGGTTAGGCTTAGGTTAGGGTTAGGTTAGGGTTAGGGTTAGAGGGTTAGGCTTAGGTTAGGGTTAGGGTTAGGGGTTAGGGTTAGGGTTAGAGGGTTAGGTTAGGGGTTAGGCTTAGGTTAGGGTTAGGGGTTAGGTTAGGGTTAGGGTTAGAGGTTAGGGTTAGGGCAGGGGTCGGCAACCCAAAATGTTGGAAGAGCCATATTGGACCAAAAAAACAAGAAACAAATCTGTCTGGAGCCGCAAAAAATTAAACGCCTTATATAGGGCTTATAATAAAGGCAACACATGCTGTAAGTGTCTATATTAGCTGTATTACCTACTTTCCAAATGATAAGTGGGCTACAAATACATAAAGAGCATTCATGATTAAATGTTTATGTTCCCTGCAGCATCCTGGAGAGAATGACGCACCACGTGGCTTTAAGTTTAACTTCCATTATAATGAGATGTTGAAATTAAATATTTATTATACACATTTATACAGCATTGGAAACTTTAAGAATGTTTGTCACGTTTTTCCTCCTACAGAAATTATATTAAAACAATTTCCATTTTCATATTTTTGGGAAAAGCTCCAGGGAGCCACTAGGGCGGCGCCAAAGAGCCGCATGCGGCTCCAGAGCCGCGGGTTGCCGACCCCTGGGTTAGGGGTTAGGGGTTAGGTTAGGGTTAGGGTTAGGGGTTAGGTTAGGAGTTAGGGTTAGGGGTTAGGTTAGGAGTTAGGGTTAGGGGTTAGGTTAGGGGTTAGGGTTAGGGTTAACTACCTCATCTTCCATCAGAATCAGGTTTATTGCCATTGTTCATGTAATACACAGTATTACACAAGCTAGGAATTTGTCCTGGTGTGACGCTGCGACATTCAACATAAAGAAGACAACACTAGAATAAGATAAATAAAATAAGACATATGTACAGTATATATATAATAGTAAGAACTAGTGCAGGTCAATGCAGGAGTAATGTGATGTTCATGGGTCCGACTGGCTGCTGTTCATGGTGCTTAGTGATGAGTCACTTGGTGTTCAGCAGCCTGATGGCAGAGGGGAAGAAGCTGTTCATGTAGCGGGAGGTTTTGGTCCGAATGGACCGTGGTCTCCTGCCTGAGGGGAGGGGGGAAAACAGTCCGTGACCAGGGTGGGAAGGGTCGGCCGTGATCCGAAATGGCTGTTTAAATCTGTTTAAATGCACATGAACCAGGTTAGCACATGTGTCAGTCACCCTGCCGCTGTGCCCTCGCCCCCCCGCTCATGCTGTGTGTTGCGTAACACTTGCTGTTGTTTACCTCTTGGGCTTAAAGGCTTTAGCTCCTGTTACAATGCAGCACAGACGGAGGGACGGACAACATGGAGCCATCTGACATGGAGCCAAGTGGAGATGGAGACCACTAAACCCTAGCTCTCTAAAAGCTCTTCCATATTGAACAAAACTAGCAGCTCGACTAGCAGCTTGAGTAGCAGCCTGACTAGCAGCTCAATTAGCAGCCTGACTAGAAGCCTAACTAGCAGCTCAACTAGCAGCTTGACTAGCTTCTCAACTAGCAGCTCGACTAGCAGCCTGACTAGCGACTTTTGTAGCAGTCTGACTAGCAGCTTGACTAGCTTCTCAACTAGCAGCTCAACTAGCAGCTCGACTAGCAGCCTGACTAGCTTCTCGACTAGCAGCTCAACTAGCAGCCTGACTAGCTTCTCAACTAGCAGCTTGACTCTATTTTCTAGCTTAACGCTCAGACATTCTTCACTCTGTTCTGAGGTTCTAAACTTAAAAGGTTAAGGTTAGGTTAGGGTTAGGTTAGGGTTAGGTTAGGGTTAGGTTAGGGTTAAGGTTAGGGTTAAGGTTAGGTTAGGGTTAGGTTAGGTTAGAGTTAGGTTAGGGTTAGGGTTAGGTTAGGGTTAGGTTAGGGTTAAGGTTAGGTTAGGGTTAGGTTAGGTTAGGGTTAGGTTAGGGTTAGGTTAAACTTAGAACGCTGACCATTATCTCGCTGGCGTTGGTGGTCACCATTGTTTACCTCGCAGTGACCTTGACATGGACACTTGATTGATGCTCAGAAGATGTTTGGTCTCCTGGATCTCCTGGTCACAGACGACCTTGAATTAACTGCTGCTTTACTGAAACGTCCTAATAAAGTCGAACATTAATCAGCTGTTCAGGTGGAAACAAATGACTAAAGTTAAAATTACAATAACAACTCTGCATCTTCCCAAAAAATACAATTAAAAATAGCCATCATCATAAACATGGTAAACAAAGACGTCTCAATTTGAGACGGAGAGTATTTTGTGTGGTATAAAACTAGAAACCTGTGATTAAAGTCACACAGAAAAAACAATCAGCCGAATTGTGAAGTGGTAGCGTTAGCATTAGCGTTAGCACCGTTACAGGTAAGGTGTCACAGTCCAGGCAGCTTTTGCTGAGTGGACGTTTAAAGAGGACAGCGGTGGTCAAGGACACCTGAAACGGAGCTCCTGTGCTGTATAAAAGGTTCCGGATTAGCTTAATCCTGTTAAGCGTTTAGTTCCTACTTGACATGTTCTTAGATGTGCAGATTAATGTGCAGGCAGCAGAGCAGCGACGCCTCAGAGCAGCGACGCCTCAGAGCAGCGACGCCTCAGAGCAGCGACGCCTCAGAGCAGCGACGCCTCAGAGCTGCTGCTCCTGACTGATGGGCACCGTTGAGCTCTGCTCCTGTCACCTGCTCATCACTTCCTGGTTCCTGCCTTCACCATCAGGAAGCCTCTCAGCAGCCTGACGAGCTGCTCAGGAGTCCGACTGAAGGTCGAGCTCGTGTCTGCTGCACACACGGAGCTCAGAGCTGTAATCAAACCCGTCGTCCTGGCAGCACCGCTAGCATGAGGTGGTCCGCTTCAGTGATGCTCTTCACACCCAGAACCTCCTGCAGACACGAAGCATCTGAACCCAAAATGTTCTAAAACAGAGATGATGAAGCCTTTTACAAAGGGCTCCACATGCTGTATCTGTCTGTCCATCGCTCCTCCCCCTGTGTGTGTGTGTGTGTGTGTGTGTGTGTGTGTGTGTGTGTGTGTTGTGTGTGTGTGTGTGTGTGTGTGTGTGTTGTGTGTGTGTGTGTGTGTGTGTGTGTGTGTGTGTGTGTGCGCGCGCGCGCGTGTGTGTGTGTGTGTGTGTGTTCACAAGGCTGCTTATGTGTAACAGGGATCAGCCGCTCAGGGAGGTTAAGGGAAGGGTGTGTGTGTGTGTGTGTGTTGTGTGTGTGTGTGTGTGTGTGTGTGTGTGTGTGTGTGGTGTGTGTGTGTGTGTGTGTGTGTTGGGCTGCTCTATGATGTGTGGATGATGTCGGTGACGCCGTCATCACAGGCCGCTCTAAACACTCACACACTGATCCTCACACATCCACTCGGCACCGGCAGCTCTCCCAACTCTGCCTCTCGCTCGGCGCCCCGTTACTGGAGTCCCACAGGGGCGACTGCTTGGACCCCCCCCCCCATCTAGTTTGTCAGCTTTGCCCCTCAGAATGGAGCCGAGGGGAGGCGCTCGACAGAAGGGTGAGTTTGGAGAAGATCTGCTCTAGTTCAGGATGCTGATGCAGCTGTTCTGTCCTTTCATCTTGTTGAAGCTAATGTTTTAGTGACGCTAATGTTTTAGCGAGCAGAAGTTTTCTCATTTGATTGAGGAAATCCTCCCTGAAGACCCCTGAGGTGTCCTGAGGTGTCCTGAAATAATGAAGATGTTTGGACATAAAGCAGCAGTTGTGCAGCTCTGCAGATCATTTCCAGCCTTCAGGTTCTTCAGGTTCTTCTGGTTCTTAATCAGAACAAAGTGATTTTTGATTGTTGATCATTTGGGATCTTTCTTGACCTGAAGGCTAACGTGGACGTGCTAGGCAGATTAGCGCATTGTCACCGTGTGCAGCTTAGCGGCTATAAATAGGACAGGGTCCGTTCTGAGGCTGAGCTGCTCTGACCTGATTGGACCTGCAGAAGTTCTGCTGCAGCTTCCACGATGAAAAAGGCAGAAACCAGTTTAGGAGGCAGGAGACCAGGTGATGTGGCTGTGCTCTTCACTGCCTGTTGTGTAACAGCTGAGGATGGAAACCAGCACCGGGGGAGGATCAGATGTGCGCACGGTTGAGCGTGCACGGTTGAGCGTGCACGGTTGAGCGTGCACGGTTGAGTGTGCACGGTGCACGGTTGAGCGTGCACGGTGCACGGTTGAGCGTGCACGGGCAGGGAGGACACTCAAAGTCACCGCTCACTTGCTCGATTGCGTAATGCAACATGACTGGATTAAAAACGCTTGTGTTCCTGCTCAGGACGTCGCACCAAACTACGACTAAACTACGACTAAACCACAGCTAAACTACAACTAAACTACGGCTAAACCACAGCTAAACTACAACTAAACTACGGCTAAACTACGACTAAACCACAGCTAAACTACAACTAAACTACGACTAAACCACAGCTAAACTACGACTAAACTACGGCTAAACTACGACTAACCACAGCTAAACTACGACTAAACTACAGCAACTACATGAATGAGATGCTGATGTGATTATTAAAGGGGGTTAGGGTTACAGGGTTAGGGTTAGACCAGGGGTTAGGGTTAGACCAGGGGTTAGGTTAGACCAGGGGTTAGGGTTAGACCAGGGGTTAGGGTTAGACCAGGGGTTAGGGTTAGGGGGTTAGGGTTAGGGTTAGGGTTAGGGTTAGGGTTAGGGATAGGGTTAGACCAGGGGTTAGGGTTAGGGTTAGGGTTAGACCAGGGGTTAGGGTTAGACCAGGGGTTAGGGTTAGGGGGTCAGGGTTAGGGTTAGACCAGGGGTTAGGGTTAGGGTTAGGGTTAGACCAGGGGTTAGGGTTAGGGTTAGGGTTAGACCAGGGGTTAGGGTTAGAGGGTTAGGGTTAGACCAGGGGTGGGCAAATCCAGTCCTCGAGGGCCGTATCCAAGCCAGACCTTCTGTCCTACAGGTAAAGACTTTCACCTGGGGTTCCATTTACCTTGGTGAAAGCATTTCCTGCCTGGTAGGATGCAACCCTTGGATTCAACCCTCGAGGAATGGATTTGCCCACCCCTGATAGACGGTGGAAGGAGCCGCTCTTTCAAACATCTCCCCAAACCAGCAGAACCCAGTAGAACCCAGCAGAACCCAGTAGAACCCAGCACAGCCAGTCTGCAAACGTTCCGTGTCTCCCTCTACAGCCTTCTGGTGCCGCCGGCCTCTCCTCTCTGCTCAGGTTTCCGGCTCCTGGCCCAGTGGATCTGGGTCGGCTCCAGGATCTAGTCCTGGTTGTTGCTGACGATGTGGTCGCCATCCCAGCTCGGCAGCTCACTCCCTGAGAGGAGGCTCGTGGTCCGTGTCCGGTCCTGAGGCTGCTAACATCTGTGGGAATGTGGACCACGTCCCTCAGGACTGTTCACCTAACGAACACAGGGAGACAGATGTGGACACGCCGTTTTCACCCTCACCAGTGCGGCTCACTTCCTGTCTGCGTGCTCACTTCCTGTCTGCGTGCTCACTTCCTCCTGGGAGGGTTTGTGGCAGCTGCCATCTTCTCCTTGTGTGACTAGTTGATGGCACGAAGGTGGGACAAGGATTGTTGAGCTTCCACTCTGATGCCCAGATCTCCATCCTGTATACGTCCATATGGCTGTGAAGATCCGTGCTGGATCTCTGGTGGATCACATTCAACTTCAGGCTCCTGCTGACGGGCCAGAGCAGAAGATAGTTAGTTGGTTAGGGTTAGGGTTAGGGTTAGGTTAGGTGGTGTGACAGTGACTCCATGTGTTGTGAGAAGATGTCGGCAGTCGTATCCGTCGCTCCTTCAGGACGACCTCTGAAGGTCAGAGGACCGCTCACAGTCCTCCCGAGCTTCACGTGTTCTCACAGTATTCTGGGGGACTCGTCCTCCGACGCTCTCGTCCAGCCGCCTGGACACGTTTCCCCCCTTAAATGCTGATGTCCTGCTTGTGTCCTGGGAATCATCTCCAGCCAGGTGACTTGTGTTCGCAGGTGACGGCGTTCCAAAGGAAAACAGCCCTTTTATCAACAATACCGACAATGACAAGAACAACAGCTACGACGGCACCAACATGGCCCTCTTTGAGGTGAGACCTGTGATGGACGAGATGTTCAGGAGGAACCAACACGAGTGTCTCCGTTCTAGTTGTAGCTAGAACCAACCGCTCTGTGCATCAGTTAGCATGGATTAGCTGCCCCCGTCCCAACGAGGGAGGTTAAATCTGTTGATCCGTGTTACAGGAGGAGATGGACAGCAACCCCATGGTGTCCTCGCTCCTCAATAAACTGGCCAACTACACCAACCTGACCCAGGGAGCCCAAGAACACGAGGAGGAAGAGGAGGAAGGTGCCAAAAAGAAAGCTGTGAAGGTACTGAGAGAAAGGTCTGGCTCCTCTCCGGGTCCAGGTGGACTCGGCTCTGATGTTTAGCTTCAGCAGAGCCAGAAGAAAAATATCAAAGGTTCAAATGGTCAAAAAATGTTTACAGAGTTATTGAGGCTTCCGAGCTCAGTGATTGACAGCTCCATGATTGACAGCTCAATGATTGACAGCTCAATGATTGACAGCTCCATGATTGACAGCTCAGTGATTGACAGCTCCATGATTGACAGCTCCATGATTGACAGCTCAATGATTGACAGCTCAGTGATTGACAGCTCCATGATTGACAGCTCAATGATTGACAGCTCCATGATTGACAGCTCAGTGATTGACAGCTCCATGATTGACAGCTCAATGATTGACAGCTCCATGATTGACAGCTCAATGATTGACAGCTCCCACAGTCACAAGTTATAGTCAGAGGGGACTCTCATTCATGCTCCCCCCTCTCTCTCTTCCCTCCCCCTCCCTCTCTCCCCCTCTCTCCCACCCTCTCTCTCCCCCTCCCACCCTCTCACTTCCTCCCTCCCTCCCTCTCCCTCTCCCTCCCTCTCTCCCCCCTCTCTCCCTCTCCCTCCCTCTCTCCCCCATCTCCCCCTCTCTCCCTCTCTCCCCCTCTCTCCCCCTCTCCCCCTCTCTCTCCCCCTCTCTCTCTCCCCCTCTCTCTCCCTCTCCCCCTCTCTCCCTCCCTCTCCCCCTCTCCCTCCCTCTCTCTCCCCCTCCCCCTCCCTCCCCCCCCTTTACATCTGTCCATCCACGTGCACCTTCATCTCCAGCCTCCCGTCCTCCTGAACCCTCTGTTCAGCCCTTTATTTATGCCGTCTCCATGGTGACAGACTCAGTCTTTGATTTTGCCTTCCTTGCTGCTCTAGAGCCCTCAGATGGGGACCTTCATGGGGGTCTACCTGCCCTGCCTCCAGAACATTCTGGGCGTCATCCTGTTTCTCCGGCTGACCTGGATTGTGGGCACAGCGGGCATCCTGGAGTCGATGGCCATCGTGGGGTTGTGTTGTTCTTGCGTGAGTATCCAGGCGCTCAGACATGTTTGATTGGCTCCAGAGCTAAACGGCTCCAGGCTGTTGGAAGGAGACACCCCAGAGGTCCCGAGCACGATGCCCCTGGTAAGGAGAGGTGACCTCCGCAGACCTCCTCAGCTCGGGTAGCGCCCAGCTGATGGAAGACTGTTGCTTCTCCACATTTGTCCCCTTCCACAGCGACGGAGGCCGCGCTGCCTCAGGATCTGACCTCTGACCTCTGAGATGGGGAGGCGGCTCTTCTGACCTTCTGTCTTGGTTGTTATCGATATGCTTCGTCAGCAAGTTCAGTCGGCTGAAATTACCATCCGACAGTTTATTTTTGACTCCAGTCAAGGTGTAGAAAGCTCCAGAAGAGAAGGAAGAGAGGAACTGAGGAGAAAAACATCTAGTTTGTTGTGACTGTGTCGTTCTGAGGTCAAACAAGAACTTCAGCGTTTCTGCAGCAAAATGGGTCCAGAAAAACCTTCTGACTTCGCTGAGGGTCGTCATCTGGTGTAAGACAAACCTCAAGCTGCTGGCAAACATGTTCATTTCTGCTGGAATCCCAGAGTGAGCGCTACAGCTGAGCTGGTGTTTGGTGTCCCTCAGCTCAGCAGCTTCTCTGCTGTCACAGGACTCTGGAGGACAACCACTGAGCAGACGCATCATTTCTGCTGCTCCTGGTTGCTCAGCGTTCCTCTGACGCAGGTCTGATGCCTGCTGCTGACAGCTTGGTGTGTAATCCTCCCAGAGTGTGAGCTTTATCGTCCTCCAGGACAGATAATGGATTACAGCGTGCACTCAGGGAAAGTACTGACCCACCACCACCAAATCAGTGGATTCAGATCATTCTGGCTCCTTTCTGGTTTTGGAGCCTTCCGACAGTCAGAACAAGAAACCAGCTTTAAGTCCTTGTTCTTAGACTGCTGGAATAAAATGTGTCAAACTTCAGTGGAGGTTAAATTTAGCGTCTAATTGGCTTTACTCCAGCTTTGGTGCCACTTTAAAACCGGATGCTTTAAGCTTTATCGTGTGCAGCCTCTTCGTGGCTTCCTGCTCCCTCGTGACAAAGATGCTGAAGTAAAACCTTATTTTTATCACGGCCTCCCCATTAGCATCCCCATTAGCATCCGCCAGAGTTAGAACCTAAATCCCTGAACTGGTTCAGTCTAATGTTCCTCCTCTCCTGCCTTCCAGACCATGCTCACGGCTATTTCCATGAGTGCAATCGCTACCAATGGTGTCGTGCCAGGTAAGGTGTGTGTGTGTGTGTGTGTGTGTGGTGTGTGTGTGTGTGTGTGTGTGTGCCTCTAGAAGTCCGTAATTAAAGTAGCTTCAGGTGTTTTCCCAGGTAGCCTTGGTGCTGCGTGGAGCGCTGCAGCTTCTGCAGAAGCTGCAGAAGCTACAGAAGCTGCATTAGCTGCAGAAGCTACAGAAGCTGCAGAAGCTACAGAAGCTGCATTAGCTGCAGAAGCTACAGAAGCTGCAGAAGCTACATTAGCTACAGAAGCTGCATTAGCTGCAGAAGCTACAGAAGCTGCAGAAGCTACAGAAGCTACATTAGCTGCATTCGCTGCAGAAGCTGCATTAGCTACAGAAGCTACATTAGCTGCAGAAGCCACATTAGCTGCAGAAGCTACATTAGCTACAGAAGCTACAGAGGCTGCAGAAGCTACAGAAGCTGCAGAAGCTACATTAGCTGCATCCGCTGCATTAGCTGGTGTTGCTCATAGATTACGTGACCTTGAGCACTGAAACCTTAGCTGCCTAATTATTCATGCAGGACACTGAGGCATCTTTTGTTGGAGCCATTGTTAGCATCATCATCTCTATGGAGGAGCAAAGATCTGAGTGGCTCCAGGGTTAGCAGGAGGATGTTAAGTTCAATTTAAGACCTGACTGGGAGCCAGTGGGGGTTCCTGGAGGATGAGATAGATGTGATGGATGAAGATGTTTCTAGTCATGAAGAGAGCAGCTCAAATCTGGACTGGTTGGGGTTAGTTAGTTAGTTAGGGTTAGGGTTAGGGTTGATGGATGGATGAAGGATGAAAGGGTGGATGGATGAAAGGGTTCAGGACGTGTTGAGACATCTCTGTCCGAGGATCTAAGGAACTTCCCTCCCTTCTCTCCCAGCTGGAGGCTCCTACTACATGATTTCTAGATCTTTAGGACCAGAGTTTGGTGGAGCTGTGGGTCTCTGTTTCTACCTGGGCACCACCTTTGCTGGCTCCATGTACATCCTGGGTACGATAGAGATTCTTCTGGTGAGTCACCTGTGGATGGTCTGGAAGGGTCCCGTCACATGGAGGCTTCAACAATGTCTTCTGGGCTTCCCCTCTCTGCTCCAGACCTACATTGTGCCTAAAGCTGCCATCTTTGTGGCGGAGAAGAAGGAGGATGAAGCTGGAGCGCTCCTGAACAACATGCGTGTGTACGGCACCTGCTGCCTGGCCCTCATGTCCTTGGTGGTCTTCGTGGGGGTCAAATACGTCAACAAGCTCGCACTCGTCTTCCTCGCTTGTGTCATTCTCTCCATTCTTGCAATTTATGCTGGAGTCATCAAGACCGTCTTTGAGCCGCCCGACTTCCCGTGAGTCCATGCAAGAATTGTTGATCATTTACGTGTAAATAGTTATAATATAGTTATAGTAGTAGGTATAGTAGTAGTTATAGTTATAGTAGTAGTTATAATATGAGGCTTTTTTAGCTTACAACAGCGTTCTTTGAGCGTATGAAACAATAGCATCACGTTAGCATCCGGAGGTCTGCAGCCCTCAGGGTGTGCGGCTAACCCTGACCCCTAACCCTGACCCTGACCCTAGCCCTAACCCCTAACCCTGACCCTAACCCCTGACCCTAACCCCTAACCCCTAACCCTGACCCTAACCCTGACCCTAGCCCTAACCCCTAACCCCTGACCCAAACCCTGACCCTGACCCTAGCCCTAACCCCTAACCCCTAACCCTGACCCTGACCCTAACCCCTAACCCCTAACCCCTAACCCTGACCCTAACCCTGACCCTGACCCTAACCCCTAACCCCTAACCCTGACCCTAACCCTGACCCTGAGCCTAGCCCTAACCCCTAACCCTGACCCTGACCCCTAACCCTAACCCTATTTCTAGCCCTAACCCCTGACCCCTAACCCCTGACCCTAACCCTGACCCTAACCCCTGACCCTGACCCTAACCCTGACCCTGACCCTAGCCCATAATCAGGATCTGTCCTTTCATGCAGCGTGTGCATGTTGGGGAACCGGACTCTGCAGAACCACAACTTTGACCGGTGCCTGAAGACTGAGGTGGTGGCTAACGTGAGCGTGACCACCCGGCTGTGGTCGCTGTTCTGCGACGGCCCCGAGCTCAACGCCACCTGCAACGACTATTTTGCCAACAACAACTTGACGCTCATGCAGGGAATTCCTGGACTGAGGAGCAGAGTCATCTCAGGTGAGGACGACCTTCCAACGACACGTGGAAGGAACCTGGTTGTGGTGAGGTAGAGAAGCTCTGGTGTCACCTCAGATGTTGTCTTGACGTGCAGAGAACATGTGGTCCCAGTACGGCCCGCGGGCCATGCTGGTGGCTCACGGGGAGCTGCCCTCGGTTGGGGGCAGCGATGCTGCCGAGGACATCAAAATGCCCTACGTCGTCAACGACATCGCTACTTTCTTCACGTTGTTGGTCGGCATTTACTTCCCATCTGTCACTGGTGAGTATTCGTTTCCGGAGAAGCCGGAACGTCGCAGGTTGGATCATCTTGTCCTGTCACCGACCCCTCAGGCATAATGGCCGGTTCAAACCGGTCAGGTGACCTGCGGGACGCCCAGAAGTCTATTCCTGTTGGGACCATCCTGGCTATCGTGACCACCTCCATCATCTGTATCCTTGTAGCCTGGCAGCTGCCTATGACTACACAGACACAGAGATACAGACCCAGAGATACAGACACAGATACAGAGACACAGACCCAGAGATACAGACCCAGAGATACAGACACAGACCCAGAGATACAGACACAGAGATACAGATAGAGATACAGACCCAGAGATACAGACACAGACCCAGAGATACAGATACAGAGATACAGAGACACAGACCCAGAGATACAGACCCAGAGATACAGACCCAGAGATACAGACCCAGAGATACAGACACAGACCCAGAGATACAGACACAGACCCAGAGATACAGATAGAGATACAGATAGAGATACAGTCACAGACACAGAGATACAGACCCAGAGATACAGACCAGAGATACAGACACAGATACAGAGATACAGACAGAGATACAGACACAGACCCAGAGATACAGACAGAGACCCAGATACAGAGACACAGACGCTGAACCACTGGATGGTCTGACATAAAGACGTCCTGAGCTCTGCCACAGACATGACCTGCGTGGTTCTGTTTGGTGCCTGCATCGAGGGAGTTCTGCTCCGAGACAAGTAAGAACCAGGAGCTCCGTGGACGAGCTACTGACGCCTCCGGGATTCTTTTGGATGATTTCTGCTTCAGATGTATTTATTAACACGCCTGCATGTTCATCATCGGGCTTATTAGGGCTAACCCTGACCCTGACCCTGACCCTAACCCTGACCCTGACCCTAACCCTGACCCTGACCCTAACCCTGACCCCTAACCCTCTAACCCCTGACCCTAACCCTCTAACCCTAACCCTCTAACCTCTGACCCTAACCCTGACCTCTAACCCTAGCCCTAACCCCTGACCCTAGCCCTAACCCCTGACCCCTAACCCTCTAACCCTAGCCCTAACCCCTGATCCCTAACCTGACCCTAACCCCTAACCCCTGACCCCTAACCCTGACCCTCTAACCTCTGACCCTGACCCTAACCCTCTAACCCTAGCCCTAACCCCTGACCCCTAACCCTCTAACCCTAGCCCTAACCCCTAACCCCTGACCCTAACCCTCTAACCTCTGACCCTAACCCTGACCCCTAACCCTCTAACCTCTGACCCTAACCCTCTAACCCTAGCCCTGACCCTAACCCCTAACCCTCTAACCCTAGCCCTAACCCCTAACCCCTGACCCTAACCCTCTAACCTCTGACCCTAACCCTGACCCCTAACCCTGACCCTCTAACCTCTGACCCTAACCCTCTAACCCTAGCCCTAACCCTGACCCTAACCCTGACCCCTAACCCTCTAACCCTAGCCCTGACCCCTAACCCTGACCCTAACCCTGACCCTAACCCTGACCCTGACCCTGACTCTAACCCTAGCCCTAACCCTGACGCTTGGAGGTATTTGGAGGTCAAAGGCACCTGTACGTTCCAGGTTTGGTGACTCGGTGAAGGGGAACCTTGTGATCGGGACCCTGTCCTGGCCGTCTCCCTGGGTCATTGTGATCGGATCCTTCTTCTCCTGCTGTGGAGCAGGACTGCAGAGTCTGACCGGCGCCCCCCGCCTGCTGCAGGCCATCGCCCGCGACGGCATCGTGCCCTTCCTGCAGGTTGGGGCCGTTGTTCCATCCAGGTCTTCTTCTCCATCAGACGTGTTTCACAGGCAGCGCTTTGTGTGTTTTAGGTGTTCGGTCATGGCAAAGCTAACGGAGAGCCCACCTGGGCTCTGCTGCTGACCGCCGCCATCTGTGAGATCGGAATCCTCATCGCCTCTCTGGACGCGGTTGCTCCCATTCTCTCCATGTCAGTTTTCCACCCACGAACTGGATGAAACCGGTCTGGTCAGATGAGACGATGAGCTCAGGGTTGTGTTTGTTGTCTTGCAGGTTTTTTCTCATGTGTTACCTGTTTGTTAACCTGGCGTGTGCCGTCCAGACGCTGCTGCGCACGCCCAACTGGCGGCCGCGCTTCCGATACTACCACTGGTGAGGGCTCCTCTCGTTAGCATCACGGCCTGTTAGCATCACCGGCCTGTTAGCATCACGGCCTGTTAGCATCACGGCCTGTTAGCATCACGGTCTGTTAGCATCACGGCCTGTTAGCATCACGGTCTGTTAGCATCACCCGTCTGTTAGCATCACCGGAAGGTTGACGTGTTTTGTAGCGCTGACGGAACGCTCGTTAGTTTTGGACACTTTAAAAATGTAAAGAAACAGTCGCTAGGATAGAATCCCGAACCAGGAAGAGGTTCCTCCACCTCACAAACCTTCTGGAATTGCTGAACTGTACTTTTGATCTTGGTGCTCCTGTGAAAGATCAAAGACAAAGAAATGTATGGTCAATGTTGGCTTTACCCAGAGGAAGTGAGTTGACCTCACTTCCTCTGGGTAAAGCTCATAAACCGGTTCGGACCGGTTGGCTCCCTTCAGAGGTTGACGAGGTCAAAGCCCGATGATGTCGGCGGACTTTAGCCACCTCCCAAGTGTGTCCCCCAAAGCTCTTTGGCTCCTTTTCCCGTCAGGACTCTGTCTTTCCTGGGAATGAGCTTGTGTCTGGCTCTGATGTTCATCTCCTCCTGGTACTACGCCATCGTGGCCATGGCCATCGCCAGCTGCATCTACAAGTACATCGAGTACAGAGGGTGAGCCCACCTCGCCTGACCCTGACCCTGACCCTGACCCTAACCCTGACCCTGACCTGACCCTAACCCTAACCCTGACCCTGACCCTGACCCTGACCCTGACCCTAACCCTGACCCTGACCCTGACCCTGTCTCAGTCTCAGTCTCAGTCTCAGTCTCATCTCTCCTGGTCTGTTCTCCGTGTGAGTCCAGGGCCGAGAAGGAGTGGGGAGACGGGATCCGCGGTCTGTCGCTCAACGCAGCGCGCTTTGCTCTGATTCGCCTGGAGGAGGCGCCACCGCACACCAAGAACTGGAGGTACTGAAGAGAGTGCACGTGTGGGGGCTCAGGTGCACGTGTGGGGGCTCAGGTGCACGTGTGGGGGCTCAGGTGCCGGAGGTTACGTCAGCAGCCCGGAGAGGACTTCCTCTCCAGGAGGGGACTTCCTCTCCAGGAGAGGACTTCCTGTCCAGGAGGGGACTTCCTGTCCAGGAGGGGACTTCCTGTCCAGGAGGGGACTTCCTCTCCAGGAGGGGACTTCCTCTCCAGGAGGGGACTTCCTGTCCAGGAGGGGACTTCCTCTCCAGGAGAGGACTTCCTGTCCAGGAGGGGACTTCCTGTCCAGCACGTCTTTCTAAGCTGTGTTTACTCTAAATGGATCAATTCTTCAGGACCTCCAAGTTAACCAAGTTAACCAAGTTAACCAAGTGGTCCTTGGCTCTGGAAGCTCACGGGCTGATGCAGTGTCGTCTGCTGACCATGTTTGATTCAGACTGATGATCGTGAAGCTCCTCCAGAGCGTCTGAGTAACGTCCCATCTGAAGGTTCTTGGTGCTGTTGGTGCCTGCAGGCCTCAGCTGTTGGTCCTCCTCAACATGGACTCAGAACAAGTGGTGAAGCACCCTCGTCTGCTGTCCTTCACCACGCAGCTGAAGGCAGGAAAGGGGTTAACCATCGTGGGGAACATCTTGGAGGGGACGTATCTGACCAAGGAGGCCGAGGCCAAGAAGGCCGAGCAGGTACAGGAGGAACCGTTGTCATCCTAAACCTCTGAGTAACCGAGTCAAGCCGAGACTCCGTATTTGGGGATTTAAAGCGAGCTCCCAGCTCCCATCCCTCAACGTGGCCTCAGATCTTTTATGTACGTTGATATATGATGAGATTGAGCAGGAGAGCCCTGGAGACGAGCCTGTGTGTGTCTCTGTGTCCAGAACATCAAAACCTCCATGGCTGCGGAGCGGACCAAAGGCTTCTGCCACGTTGTGGTGTCCTCCAACCTCAGAGACGGCTTCTCCCACCTCATCCAGTCGGCAGGGCTGGGAGGGATGAAGCACAACACGGTCCTCATGGCCTGGCCCGGGAACTGGAGGCAGTCCAGCGACGCCCGGTCCTGGAGGAACTTCATAGGTGCCTGATGCTAATTATGTCCCTGCACATGTGTGATGAGGCCTTTGGTTAGGGTTAGGTTAGGGTTAGGGTTAGGGTTAGGGTTGGGTTAGGGTTAGGGTTAGGGTTAGGGTTGGGTTAGGGTAAGGTTTGGGTTAGGGTTGGGTTAGGGCTAGGGTTAGGTTTGGGTTAGGGTTGGGTTAGGATTAGGGTTGGGCTAGGGCTAGGGTTAGGTTTGGGTTAGGGTTGGGTTAGGGTTGGGTTAGGGTTAGGGTTGGGTTAGGGCTAGGGTTGGGTTAGGGTTGGGTTAGGGTTGGGTTAGGGCTAGGGTTAGGGTTGGGTTAGGGTTAGGGTTGGTTAGGGTTGGGCTAGGGTTAGGGTTGGGTTAGGGTTAGGGTTGGGTTAGGGCCAGGGCTAGGGTTGGGTTAGGGCCAGGGCTAGGGTTGGGTTAGGGTTGGGTTAGGGTTGGGTTAGGGTTGGGTTAGGTTAGGGTTGGGTTAGGTTGGGTTAGGGTTAGGGTAGGGTTGGGTTAGGTTAGGGTTAGGGTTAGGGTTGGGTTAGGGTTAGGGTTGGGTTAGGGTTAAGGTTAGGGTTGGGTTAGGGTTAGGGTGGGTTAGGGTTAGGGTTAGGTTTGGGTTAGGGTCAGGTTAGGGTTAGGGTTAGGGTTAGGGTTGGGTTAAGGTTAGGGTTGGGTTAGGGTTAGGGTTGGGTTAGGGTTAGGGTTGGTTAGGGTTAGGGTTGGGTTAGGGCTAGGGTTAGGGTTGGGTTAGGGTCAGGGTCAGGGTTAGGCAGGAAGCCCACCTTCAGAGTTGGGAAAGGTCACCACCATCAGGCCTGCTCAGAGTAACGTTCCTCAACCCTTCATGCAGAGACGGTGCGGGAGACCACAACCGCTCACCAGGCTTTGCTGGTGGCCAAGAACGTGGACAGTTTCCCAGGCAACCAGGACCGGCTGGCTGAGGGCACCATCGACGTGTGGTGGGTGGTCCACGACGGAGGCCTGCTGATGCTGCTGCCCTTTCTCCTCCGCCAACACAAGGTCGGCGTCTCCTGCTGTTCTCCCGGCGCGTCTCGTTTTCCCGTCCCTTCATCTGTGTCTTCGCATCCACAAGGTCTGGAGAAAGTGTAAGATGAGGATCTTCACGGTGGCCCAGATGGATGACAACAGCATCCAGATGAAGAAAGACCTCCAGATGTTCCTCTACCACCTGCGGCTGGATGCAGAAGTGGAAGTTGTGGAAATGGTGCGTTCCCAGGGAAACCGCTGTCTACGGGCGGCAGGTGGCCCCTCGAAGCATGAGACCTTCATGGTCCAGGGGGGGGGCGGTTGATGAGCATCTCCTCAGCGTGGCAGCGCCTCAACCTGCGCTCTCGCGCCCCCTGGTGGCCGTAAAGACCGGGTTTGGGTTTGGGTGAGTTGGAGCTCTTACGGGACTTTTCCTGGACTTGTGTCTGCAGCACGACAACGACATATCGGCCTTCACCTACGAGAAGACGCTGGTGATGGAGCAGAGGTCCCAGATGCTGAAGCAGATGCAGCTGTCCAGGACGGAGAGGGAGAGGGAGGTAATGTGGCCGCCGCCCACGCCGCCGCCCCCCGGCGCTCCTCGCCACCTTATGAACACGTGAACACATGAACACGTGAACACATGAACACGTGAACACATGAACACATGAACACGTAAACACATGAACACGTGAACACCTGAACACGTGAACACATAAACACATGAACACGTGAACACATAAACACATGAACACGTGAACACATGAACACGTGAACACATAAACACATGAACACGTGAACACATGAACACGTGAACACATAAACACATGAACACGTAAACACATAAACACATGAACACGTAAACACATGAACACGTGAACACCTGAACACGTGAACACATGAACGCTGTCTGTTCCTCTGACTGAATGTGCTCATCTTTCTCCCCGTGCTCTCATCACAACGCACCTAATTAATATGTTACAGGTCAGATTATTGCCAATATCCAACGCGCTCCCTCAGTTCTGGTTGATCACGCAGTAGATCACTGGGAGGGTCAGGGTTAGGGCTAGGTTAGGGCTAGGGCTAGGGTTAGGGTCAGGGTTAGGGCTAGGGTTAGGGTCAGGGTCAGGGTTAGGGCTAGGTTAGGGTTAGGGCTAGGGTTAGGGTCAGGGTCAGGGCTAGGGTCAGGGTCAGGGTCAGGGTCAGGGCTAGGGCTAGGGTTAGGGCTAGGGTCAGGGTTAGGGCTAGGGTTAGGGTCAGGGTCAGGGCTAGGGTCAGGGTTAGGGTCAGGGCTAGGGCTAGGGTTAGGGCTAGGGTTAGGGTTAGGGTCAGGGTCAGGGCTAGGGTTAGGGTCAGGGTCAGGGCTAGGGTTAGGGCTAGGGTAGGGTTAGGGTCAGGGCTAGGGTTAGGGTTAGGGTCAGGGTCAGGGTCAGGGTTAGGGCTAGGGTTAGGGTTAGGCTAGGGTCAGGGTTAGGGTCAGGGTCAGGGCTAGGGTTAGGGCTAGGGCTAGGGTTAGAGTTAGGGTCAGGGTTAGGGTCAGGGTCAGGGTTAGGGTCAGGGTCAGGGTTAGGGTCAGGGTCAGGGCTAGGGTTAGGGCTAGGGCTAGGGTTAGGGTCAGGGTCAGGGTTAGGGCTAGGGTCAGGGTCAGGGTCAGGTTAGGGCTAGGGTCAGGGTCAGGGTCAGGGTTCGGGCTATCTTAGTGACAGTGGCCTCCTGCTGTGTGGAACGCTCTTGTTCACCTCCCGACCTCTTCCCACCTCGTTAATGTTCAGATTCAGAGTATCACTGATGAATCGCGTAGCTCCATCCGGAGGAAGAACCCGGGCGCCGGCCTCAGCCGACAGTCGTCGCTGATGGACGACACTCAGGAGGATGAGGTAGCCCCCTACTCACCCTCCCAGCCCCTCGCTGTCGCCCCCCAGGCTGGTGGTTACAAAGCTGAAGCTCTGGACGCCATCTTAGGCTGAGAGTTCCCAAAGAACTCCAAATCTGGAATCTAATTGGTTGAAGAGAATAACTTTTGTGGCCTATTGAGAGGCCGAGCTCCCATCTGTCCTCTGGTGGTGTAACGTGCGTTAGCTCCCCGTCATGATGCTAACGGCTGCTCCAGCATCACAGTCCAGACGGGAGCTGCAGCCACAGCCTGGATGGAGCCAACTTTGTGAACCGACTGCCTGTTCCCGACTGCCTGTTCCCGGCTGCCTGTTCCCGGCTGCCCTATCCCGGCTGCCTTTTCCCGGCTGCCTGTTCCCGACTGTCTGTTCCCGGCTGCCTTTTCCCGGCTGCCTGTTCCCGGCTGCCTTTTCCCGGCTGCCCTATCCCGGCTGCCTGTTCCCGGCTGCCTGTTCCCGGCTGCCCTATCCCGGCTGCCTGTTCCCGGCTGCATTTCCCGGCTGCCCTATCCCGGCTGCCTGTTCCCGGCTGCCTTTTCCCGGCTGCCCTATCCCGGCTGCCTGTTCCCGGCTGCCTTTTCCCGGCTGCCTGTTCCCGGCTGCCTTTTCCCAGTCCGCCCTCTTCCCCTGGGAAGATTGCACTGTATTGTCTCAGAAATCTGGACCACTGTTTTCCCCACTGCAGCTTCATCCTAAATGTTAGCATGCTATGCTAACAGAGGTGGCGTGGCAGTCTGGGGATGAAGCCGCTGTGCACGTGGCTGTGCACAGCCACGTGCACAGCCACGTGCACAGCCACGTGCACAGCCACGTGCACAGCCACGTGCACAGCCACGTGCACAGCGACATACAGGTGCAACCCTTCTCCATGTTAGACAATACTGTGCCCTCGTTAGCATCTTTAGCCTGCATCGCGTGCACGTGTCCGACGCTGCTGCGCTCAACACTCAGGCGGCCGATGGCTTCACGCCGGCGTGGGCATAAAGATAAAAGTGCATCAGAAATCCGTGTTTTCAGCGTAAAACAGAGCGGGATCAGTTTCCCCTGAAGCTGCTGTGATGTTTAGCATGATGAGGATCCACTGGTCTGACTGGTGAGTGACAGCGGCGCCGCTCAGCTGTAGAACCCGGGACGTGCTCACAGGCTGGTTCTGCTGTCCTGTTTGGACATTCTGTCCTGCCCTCGCCCCCCTTCCAAGGCTTAGTTGTTGTTGTTGTTGTTGTTGTTGTTGTTTGCGAGCCTCACCGTAGCAGCCCTCCCTCCCGTGCTAACCCCGCTAACGTAGCCCCGCCTCTGTGCCTCAGGCCCAGCTCATCCACGACAGGAACACGGCGTCGCACGCCGCCGTGGCTGAGAAGGCCGACGGCGAGCCGGAGCGGGTCCACATGACCTGGACCAAGGACAAGCTCTTCTCAGAACGCATCCGCAGCCGAGAGGCCAGCGCCAGCGTGGCGATCCGGGACCTGTTCAACATGAAGCCGTGAGTGCGCAGTGGGGAATTCCCCCTTTCCTTTGACACCCAACACTTCGTTTGTTGGCTTTTGTGCTGAAAAACTGAGTTAGAAAAGTTAAAGAAGAAAAAAGGTTTGACACGAACATTTAGACGGGTCAGAAATGAGACCAGATTCTATTTTTAGTTTTGGACATGGGGGTGCACACAAAGAGGGTTGATCCAAGGAGAGCTGGATACGCTAGCGCTCCGCCGTTATTCCGGTATTCCGGTATTCCGTGTTGGCCCCCGTGGGGTCCCACAGCTGCTGGTGGATCCTGCCGCTCCCTAAAACATCCGCTCTAACGCGTTGGTTTCATCGGGGATATTTTGGGCGACTGCGTGACGCATGCCCCCAGCATGTGCCACCACTAACCTCCTCACCTCCTCAGGACCTCCTGGGCCCACACAGGTGCGTCCCGGCCCACCTGTGTGGGCCCAGGTGGTCCCGGTGCCCGGGTGGTGTCGGGTGTGATGGGAGCTGATCCATCTAAGCCTGTTCTGTTGTTCTGTCCTCTTGTCCTTGCAGAGAGTGGGAGAGTCTGTAAGTGGCCTTCAGTCTCGTGTCTGTGCTCCTCTAGATGTTCGGCTCCTCCGGCTCTGCTGGCTGCAGCTCCAGTCTCCTCCCCGCATGCAAATATGGGCCGGGTTCTGGTCCGGCCCGGCCCGAAGCTTGAACCAGCCTGATTAAACACAGTGGGCAGACTGAGGCAGACGGCCTGTGGTCATCACAATGATCATAACAGTAATAATGATGATTATAATGAGGATCATGTTACTAATAACAATGGTATTAATAGTGATAATAACGACGATAATAACGACCATAATGATTCAATCGGTGTCCAACAAACAGCCCGTCTCAAATCGACCATGTTGGCTTCAGAAATGCTGCTCCGCTGCGTTAGCATGCTGCTCCGCTGCGTTAGCATGCTGCTCCGCTGCGTTAGCATGCTGCTCCGCTGCTTTCTTAACTCTGCTTGTAGCTTAAAGGAAATTCTGCCCGTTTGGTCGTAGGAACCCAAATGTAATAATGGTAATAGAAATGTAATAATGGTAATAGAAATGTAATAATGGTAATAGAAATGTAATAATGGTAATAGAAATGTAATAAGCCTGTAGGTCCTGTAGAACGTTGATATTATTGATATTGTTGTTGTTAATAATAATAATTCCCCAATAATAGCGGCCCTAGTTGAGCTTTGATCCGCCAGAACCACCTGTAACTGCTGTCCCACCTCCTTACGCTGCACCAGGAACCAGTCGAACGTCCGCCGGATGCACACGGCTGTGAAGCTGAACGAGGTGGTGGTCAACAAGTCCCAGGGGGCCCAGCTGGTCCTGCTCAACATGCCGGGACCCCCGAAGAACAGGGGAGGAGACGAAAACTGTATCCTTAAGCCGGGACCAGCCCGGGACCGGCCCAGGACCGGCCCGGGAACCATACTGGGGTCAGACGGAGAGTTGATGTGGTGTTTCAGGAAGGGGGTCGTGTTCTTCACCTTGACGGTATCTCCAGACATGGAGTTCCTCGAAGTCCTCATGGAGGGTCTGAACCGGGTCCTCCTGGTCCGGGGCGGGGGCCGCGAAGTCATCACCATTTATTCTTAAAGAAGGGAAAAGCTCCACCTGCTGCCACTGACCTCGGGCGTTTTTGGAGAAGAAGCCCGGTTTGAGTAGATGTTCCTGTTCTTAATTTGAGGGTTGGGAGGTGGGAGCACTTGTGATGAGCACAGGTGTGAAGGATCAGCAGTGGTGAGGAGGACGGGTGTGAGCCCGCTGGGCCACCGTAGTCCAGCGCCTGGCTGGGACGCATAGAGACACTTGATTTTCTTCATTTATCTGGACAGCTGCTCACACGTTCTCGCTACGTTCCCGCTACGTTGTCGCTACATTGTCGCTACGTTCCCGCTACGTTGTCGCTACGTTGTCACTACGTTCTCGCTACGTTCTCGCTACGTTCTCGCTACGTTCCCGCTACGTTGTCGCTACGTTGTCGCTACATTGTCGCTACGTTCCCGCTACGTTGTTGCTACGTTGTCACTACGTTCTCGCTACGTTCCCGCTACGTTCTCGCTACGTTCCCGCTACGTTCTCGCTACGTTCCCGCTACGTTCTCGCTGCGTTTTCGCTATGTTCTCGCTACGCGACGAGTGCAAGTGAAGCGTTTAGTGGGTCGTCTTGTTTTCCCGACGTGTTTACTGGACCTGAGAAGTTAGAGAGATTTGATGTTTGACCCAGCTAGCATGATCATATCATTGAGGTTAGCTATATAGCGCGAGCAGCGCCGCTTTATGCTAACGTCAGGGCTGTGTGACAGCGTGAAGTAGATGATGAATAACTGCTGGTGTTTTTCAGACATGATCTTGAACTGGTCTTGACTGTGTAAATCCTCCCAGAGATTCAAAACTTTGCACAACAGAATGTTTCTGCACTTGTTCCAATCATCCATTAGCTGCTTTTAGCTCCCAACGGTCACTAATTTCACTCTCGATGTTGTTTTTATAAACGCTGGCGAAGCGTTAACGTCGTCGTAACCTGTTGAGTCGGACAAAAGTGCCAAACCCAGAAGGAAAGTCTGTGAAGGGGCTGCGGCTGCGTCTGCTCCCGGCCCGTTTCCGCGTGGGCCCGTTTCCGCGTGGGCCCGTTTCCACGTGGGCCCGTTTCCACGTGGGCCCGTTTCCCGTGGGCCCGTTTCCCGTGGGCCCGTTTCCACGTGGGCCCGTTTCCACGTGGGCCCGTTTCCACGTGGGCCCGTGCTAAGGTGCCGTGCTAAGGTGCCCGTGCTGAGGTGCCCGTGCTGAGGTGCCCGTGCTAAGGTGCCCGTGCTAAGGTGCCCGTGCTGAGGTGCCCGTGCTGAGGTGCCCGTGCTGAGGTGCCCGTGCTGAGGTGCCCGTGCTACGGTGCCCGTGGCGGCGCCTCCACAGACTTGGGCTCAGTAGCTGCGCGGCGTTGCGTCTCCTCGCCGCTTGGTCACCCTGCAGCGCTGCAACAGGTGCTGCGTCACGCTTTGCTTCAGTCGTCCATATTTGCCTGTGTCAGTGTATCGTTATCGTGTTTGTGACATCATTAATGGCCCTTCGGTTGTTTTAAACGTTCAGTTGTTTAGTGTTATTTAGTGACCTTTGTGGGAGGAGCCAGACAGGACACAGGCGGACGCATCATTTCAGGTAGCTGGGAGCTGACTTAACATGCACAAGTTTGACTTTTAAAGGAAAATACAAAGACATAAGGATGATTTTAAGGAATTGAAACAATGTACAGGTGGAAATACTTCCCTTATCTGGTTCCTGTTAGCAGCATAATCTCCGTGTGTGTAGACGTTGGTTAGAAGAAGGTGAGCACTGATGTTGGAGGCCACTGGAGATGATCTACCTCAAACTGTCACTGAGGCTTGGAGACGTGGAGTCACGTCTTCTCTGAGACCATGTTCATGAAAGGAAGCAGAACCTTCAGAGAGCAGCAGACTGGTGTGTTTGTTTGTGGGGGGACTTTTGGGCTGCGCACCCTAAACGCTAGCAGTTAGCTCAGCCATTTAGCATCTTTAGCATCTCCTGAGGGAGGTCATGGCTAGAAAGAGATCAGGTTTAGACGCGTGCGTGTGTGTGTGTGTGTGCGTGTGTGTGTGTGTGTTGTGTGTGTGTGTGTGTGTGCGTGTGTGTGTGTGTTCTGCTGCTGTTTCTGAAGCAGGCCAGGTGTGCTCACATGTAGATGAAGGTAGCCATATAATTGTATCGTGCCTCTGAGTAATTATTAAAAAATGCTGAAATAAATGAACGAATGCAGTCGTGTCCTTCTGTCCGTCCACTCGCTCCTTGACAGTTGTTGCTAAATGATGATGTCAAGCATCTCCAGCAGCATCTCCAGCAGCATCTCCAGCAGCATCTCCAGCAGCATCTCCAGCAGCATCTCCAGCAGCTTCTCCAGCAGCATCTCCAGCAGCATCTCCAGCAGCATCTCCAGCAGCATCTCCAGCAGCATCTCCAGCAGCACCTCCAGCAGCATCTCCAGCAGCATCTCCAGCAGCTTCTCCAGCAGCATCTCCAGCAGCATCTCCAGCAGCATCTCCAGCAGCATCTCCAGCAGCATCTCCAGCAGCATCTCCAGCAGCACCTCCAGCAGCATCTCCAGCAGCATCTCCAGCAGCTTCTCCAGCAGCATCTCCAGCAGCACCCACCTTGGCTCTATGTGAGGATCTGGCTCATCAGGTCCTCTGGGTCCTCCTGATCCTCCTCCTGATCTTCCTCCTGATCCTCCTCCTGATCCTCCTCCTGATCCTCCTCCTGATCTTCCTCCTGATCCTCCTCCTGATCCTCCTCCTGATCCTCCTCCTGATCTTCCTCCTGATCCTCCTCCTGATCCTCCTCCTGATCCTCCTCCTGATCCTCCTTAGAGAAGAAGCAGCTTCCCGACAACACAGAAGCTTCAAGTGAAAACTGGCGAGTTTTTCTCCATTAGCACCGGGGGGTGTGTGTGTGCGCGTGCGCGTGTGGAATTTCCGGACCTCACTTCCCTCCTCTGTCCAGCAGAGGGCGACACCGCTGCAACCTTTTGCAGAGGTTTGATCAGCTCGGATCTGTTCCGGTATTTATGACCCTCCGGACCAGAGCGACACCCCTCCCCGCGTGACCACGACACCTAAATGATGTTTAGTGTCCGGACACATTCCTAAATAATCGTGTTTAAGAGCACGTGATGCGTGAGGCCACTGTACAACACACACTTCTTTATCCTGACTCGAAGCTGCGACCAACCCAGGAAATGTGCTGGTTTTGGTCACTTTGTCCTGACAGAAATGAACTCGGGGTGACCTTTGACCTCCTGCATTCCAGGACCTATCACCTGGACCATCTGTCCGTCCAAAGTTGGGTGGATTTGTGCCGTTGCTCTGTGTGCACAGCCTGTGTTTGTGACCCACCATGATCTCTGCTCCTGCTTCTGTTGGTGGCTCCGAGCCTTTTCCAGCACCTCCACATGACCCGGTTCATCCTGGCTGGACTTTGATGGTTGACCTGGACGTTCGCTCACGTTCAGCATGACGAGAAGGTGCCACATTCAACTGGACCTCTCGTCAGCGCTCATCAGAACTCGGGTTCATTTGACTTTTGTCAGTCAGAACTGTTCCTCAGTGGACCCTCACAGCCGGAGCCTCCTGGATGAGAGGTGAGACCTGTTCCAGAACCTGTTCCAGAACCTGTTCCAGAACCTCGCACAGCCACAGTCGCAGCACTGGTTCCGTGCACCATTAAAAGATACAGCGCTATTATTAAATACATATTAATATTATTACTGTTTGTATGAAAGAAGGGAGGAGCGATCGGTGCACGATAAAACGGAATAAAGTCACTAAAATAAGAGTGATGAAAGGGATCCGCGGGTGGGATCTGCTGGTGGGATCCGCTGGTGGGATCTGCGGGTGGGATCCGCGGGTGGGATCTGCTGGTGGGATCTGCAGGTAAAGCTGATCTATTTTCCGTTGAGCTCAGTTTGACACATTTGCTCGCCGCTTCCTTCCTCCCGCCTGAAGCGCACTGCGCATGCGCGAGCGCCACCATCCACCTCCGCCTTCAGCTCAACCGACGCCGCTCTCGGACCGCGACCTGGCGGCGACCATCCCGTCACGTCTCCGCACGCCGCAGCTCTCCGGCCGGAGCTGCTCTGACTTCGGTCTTTGGCAGCACGATCCCGGCCTGTAGGGGGGGGGGGACCGGCCGCCTTCGCTCGACGCAGTCGGTGCGCTGTCGGCTGCTCGGAGCGGAGCGGAGCAACCGACGGCTGGGAGCTGCGTTTGAAGCGTTCAGTTTTCAGTTTGAACATCCGAGCTCTCCTTCCACCTTCAGTCGGACCATTGTTCGGTTCTGAGCCGCTGCGGCGGGGCCGCGCGGCGCGGCGGCTGTCTGACCGCAGGTGGATGGCCGCGTCCACCCCGCAGCCGCCGCAGCTCCGCTCCGCTCGGACCCGCGACAACAGACAGGCTGCGTGAAGCAGCACAGCCGCATCATGCTCCCAGGGGTCGGCGTGTTCGGCACGAGCCTGACCGCGCGGGTCATCGTGCCGCTGCTGAAGCACGAGGGCTTCGCCGTCAAAGCGCTGTGGGGCCGCACGCAGGAGGAGGCGGAGGAGCTGGCCCAGGAGATGGACGTGCCCTTCTACACGAACCGCATCGACGACGTGCTGCTGCACCAGGACGTGGACCTGGTCTGCATCAACCTGCCGCCGCCTCTCACGCGCCAGATCGCGGTCAAAACGCTGGGTGAGTGAGGCTCGTGCAGCTGTGCGGGAGGGATGCTGCGGCCTGGGCCGCGGTGGGCGTGCGTGCGTGCGTGCGTGTGCGTGTGGTGGGGGTGCATGCTGCACCAGTGATGAGGTCCAAGTGCTTCTGTGGACCTGGCCCTCGTTAGCATCTGGTGTCGCCCAGGACAGGAGACGCCAGGAGGTTCTCGTCCAAATCTGGGACCCTGCAGCTGGTCCTGGTGGATCCCACTGACCCCCCAAGGACCACAGCTCTGCTCTGATTGGTCACCTGGAAAGATTCTACCAGATCCTTGGAGGTGTCTGGGGGCCCTGCAGGTGTCTGAGGGCCCAGCAGGTGTCTGGGGGCCCAGCAGGTGTCTGGGGGCCCTGAAGGTGTCTGGGGGCCCAGCAGGTGTCTGGGGGCCCAGCAGGTGTCTGGGGGCCCTGCAGGTGTCTGAGGGCCCTGCAGGTGTCTGGGGGCCCAGCAGGTGTCTGGGGGCCCAGCAGGTGTCTGAGGGCCCTGCAGGTTTCTGGGGGCCCTGCAGGTGTCTGAGGCCCAGCAGGTGTCTGGGGGCCCAGCAGGTATCTGGGGGCCCTGCAGGTGTCTGAGGGCCCAGCAGGTGTCTGGGGGCCCAGCAGGTGTCTGGGGGCCCAGCAGGTGTCTGGGGGCCCTGCAGGTGTCTGAGGGCCCAGCAGGTGTCTGAGGGCCCTGCAGGTTTCTGGGGGCCCTGCAGGTGTCTGAGGGCCCAGCAGGTGTCTGGGGGCCCGGCAGGTGTTCCAGCTCTGTGTGGCCCCATCTGTTAGCAACAGCGCCATTAGGATGGCACAGACTTGTCTGTAATGCCAACGATCTTTTGTGTCAGTGCTGCACACTCAGTGTCAGTGCTCCACACTCAGTGTCAGTGCTGCACACTCAGTGTCAGTGCTGCACACTCAGTGTCTGTGCTGCACACTCAGTGTCAGTGCTGCACACTCAGAGTGTCAGTGCTGCACACTCAGTGTCAGTGCTCCACACTCAGTGTCAGTGCTGCACACTCAGAGTGTCTGTGCTGCACAGTCAGAGTGTCTGTGCTGCACAGTCAGAGTGTCTGTGCTCCACACTCAGTGTCAGTGCTCCACACTCAGTGTCAGTGCTGCACACTCAGAGTGTCTGTGCTGCACAGTCAGAGTGTCTGTGCTCCACACTCAGTGTCAGTGCTCCACACTCAGTGTCAGTGCTCCACACTCAGTGTCAGTGCTGCACACCTAGAGGGGTCCACAGACGTCGGTTGTGTTTGATAGGGAGCTGTATGAAACAGCTGAATTTATTATTCAGATTCTTTATGCGCAGCCAAACAATATAAAGCTCAAAAACAGGTGGATCCATCTTAACGGAACCGACCTGGGACCTGAGGTGGTGCTGGTTCTGGCTCGGTCCAAACCTGCCGTCACCGGGGTGTGTGAAGGTCGTAGGAAGACTTGAACATGTGACCTTCCAGCAGACGGACGCACAAACACGGACGAGTCGTCACTCGTCTCCTGGTTCTGGTTAATGTGGCGCCGACGGACCTTCTGGGCCCACCGTCATGGTGGTGATCCATCTGATCCAAGTGATCGACTCTGATCCATGTGATCGACTGTCTGATCCATGTGATCGACTCTGATCCATGTGATCGACTCTGATCCATGTGATCGACTCTGATCCATGTGATCAGGCCGAGCACAGGAACCTCGGCGGCGCCGTTCTCACCTTCTCAGTTAAACGCACTGAATCTGGGGAGGCTGCAGTAGTAGCATTCATGCTAATGCTAATGCTAATGAGCGTACCCGTCACACATGATCTGCAGGTTCAAGGCGTAAACCTGTCGGTCTTGTTGAGCCTCTATTACTTTCCTTAGTCAAATACTTTACACACACACACGCACACACACACACACACACACACACAGTAAAAGGATTCCTTGAGCCTTTTTAATAGATTTGCTGGTTCTGCTGCAGATCTTCAGATCAGGGATCCACTGGATCAGGAGGCGTCTCCTGTCAGGTGAACCATGTTTGTCAGAAGGTGTTTAGCAAGGCCCCCCCTCCCCCCCTCCCCCCCCCCACCCACGCTGTGGTTTCCTCCCAGTGACGAGCACATTCCGTGGAAAGAGGCACAACCACAACCTACACTGCTGTGACGTAACACAACGCGTGTGTGTGTGTGTGTGGGGGGGGGGGGTTGCATCACAGCACACTCTTGCAACACTTTCAGCTCCACTCAAGATGAGACGTGGGGGGGGGGGGGATGGGGGGGGGGGTTCTTCCTGTAAACATTTATTATTGTGAATCAAAGTCTTTATTACACAAGGACGAACATGAGTAGAGTCTGGCCCCCAGAAACCTGCAGGGCCCCCAGAAACCTGCAGGGCCCCCAGAAACCTGCAGGGCCCTCAGACACCTGCAGGCCCTCAGACACCTGCAGGGCCCCCAGACACCTGCAGGGCCCTCAGACACCTGCTGGGCCCCCAGACACCTGCTGGGCCCCCAGACACCTGCTGGGCCCCCAGACACCTCCTGGCCCCCAGACACCTGCGGGGCCCCCAGAAACCTGCGGGGCCCCCAGAAACCTGCAGGGCCCCCAGACACCTGCAGGGCCCCCAGACACCTGCAGGGCCCTCAGACACCTGCTGGGCCCTCAGACACCTGCAGGGCCCCCAGACACCTCCTGGGCCCCCAGACACCTGCAGGGCCCTCAGACACCTCCTGGGCCCCCAGACACCTGCAGGGCCCCCAGACACCTGCAGGGCCCCCAGAAACCTGCAGGACTCTCAGACACCTGCAGGGCCCTCAGACACCTGCAGGGCCCCCAGACACCTGCAGGGCCCCCAGACACCTGCTGGGCCCCCAGACACCTGCTGGGCCTGTTTGAGCATTTATGAGCAATGTTGCAAAAGCAAAGTTGAGGCTGCATTTGAACATCCAACATGGAAGATTGAGCACGTTAATAGCATGTTAATAGCGTGTTAATAGCATGTTAATAGCATGTTAATAACGTGTTAATAGCGCGTTAATAGCACGTTAATGGCATGTTAATAGCATTTATAACGTCCGTTAATAGAAACAAGCAGGAAGTTGCTTCTTTTTGATGAACATCTGCTTCAGGACCACAACGTTCTGCAGGATTCGGGTCTTTGGGTCAGAATTTCCACATTCACGTTGCCGTGACTGCTCCCATAGAGCCGTGCTTGTTTTCATCCTCACACACACACACACACACACACACACACACACACACACCCATTAGTATGCTAATGACAGTCTGCGAGAGTGTGTGAGGGGGGGGGGCCTTGACGTTTCCTTGTTTGTGTTAGCTGGGGGGGGGCAGTCCTGCTGAAGTTAGCATTCCTGGAGGAGACCTGAGGGGGGGTCCTCTCCAAACTCCCCCTTCAACTCCCACTTTTCTGTTACCAAGTGAACTTTGAGCTGCTGGAAAGGAAGTGGCCCTGGGATCATCCTGGGATCTCCCTTGGATCATCCTGGGATCATCCTGGGATCTTCCTGGGATCATCCTGGGATTATAATCCTGGGAATTATCTCCAGCTAATGGGAAACATGCGAATGGAGCCACATTTGTGACACAGTCCCTGTAGTTCAGAATCAGCTGATCAGTAATGATGCTTAATTAGTAATGATGCTTAATTAGTAATGATGCTTAATTAATGCTGCGATCATTCCCAACCTGCATCCTCCCAGGATCCACAGTCCGACTCAGGAAACGGACGAGGAAATATGAAGGTTGAGATCCAGGTAGTTTTCCCTGTCAACTGGACTGGGTTTCACCTTCTATCCAGAAGGGTTCTTCGGTTCTGAACTCGCTGGGCAGAGCAGCACAGCAGAGCAGCACATAGCACAGCAGAGCAGCAGAGCAGAGCAGCACATAGCACAGCAGAGCAGCACAGCAGAGCAGCACATAGCACAGCAGAGCAGCACAGCAGAGCAGAGCAGCACAGCAGCACAGCAGCAGCAGCAGCAGCAGCAGCAGCAGCAGCAGCAGCAGCAGCAGCAGCAGCAGCAGCATGCAGAGTAGCACAGCAGAGCAGCACAGCAGAGCAGCAGCAGCATGCAGAGCAGCACAGCAGCAGCACAGCAGCATGCAGAGTAGCACAGCAGACCAGCACAGCAGCAGAGCAGCACAGCAGCATGCAGAGCAGCACAGCAGAGCAGCACAGCAGCATGCAGAGTAGCACAGCACAGCAGCACAGCAGCAGAGCAGCACAGCAGCACAGCAGCATGCAGAGTAGCACAGCAGAGCAGCACAGCAGCAGAGCAGCATCAGGGGACCAAGCTGCTGGTCCTGTTGGACACAGCTCTGCTGGAGGTTCTGCTCCACGACGCTGTCCCACCGGGCCTGCAGCTGTGCTGCCGCTAGCTGAGCAGCACCATTTGGGACTGGGAGCTGAGGCCTCCTGGAGGAACCATCACGCTTGAGTGTCACATGATCACGCTTCCCATGTTTGTTAGGCTGTTGTGAGCACCTTCTCTAGTTCCCTGGGGACAAGAGATCCCCTCAGAGATCCCCTCACAGATCCCCTCACAGATCCTCTCAGAGATCCTCTAGAATATGAGATCCCCTCACAGATCCCCTCACAGATCCTCTCAGAGATCCCCTCACAGATCCCCTCACAGATCCCCTCACAGATCCTCTCAGAGATCCTCTAGAATATGAGATCCCCTCACAGATCCCCTCACAGATCCCCTCACAGATCCTCTCAGAGATCCTCTAGAATATGAGATCCCCTCAGAGACCCTCTAGAATATGAGATCCCCTCAGAGACCCCCTCAGAGACCCCCTCAGAGATCCCCTCACAGATCCCCTCACAGATCCTCTCAGAGATCCTCTAGAATATGAGATCCCCTCACAGATCCTCTCAGAGATCCCCTCACAGATCCCCTCACAGATCCTCTCAGAGATCCCCTCAGAGACCCTCTCAGAGATCCCCTCAGAGATCCCCTCACAGATCCCCTCACAGATCCTCTCAGAGATCCTCTAGAATATGAGATCCCCTCACAGATCCCCTCACAGATCCCCTCACAGATCCTCTCAGAGATCCCCTCAGAGATCCCCTCACAGATCCCCTCAGAGATCCTCTCAGAGATCCCCTCAGAGACCCTCTAGAATATGAGATCCCCTCACAGATCCCCTCACAGATCCCCTCACAGATCCTCTCAGAGATCCCCTCAGAGATCCCCTCACAGATCCTCTCAGAGATCCTCTAGAGGTGATCCGCAGCACCAAGCCAAGGTGGTGCTACTTGATTCTGCTGATCCATCCATCTGCCAGTGCTGGAGAGGCTTCTGGAGCTTCTGGAACGTGGGCGGTGCCGTGCTTGGAGTTCAGGCTCCTCCCACCTAGCGTGGTGCAGTAGCAGCTAGAGCTAGCATGCAGCTTTGGTTAGCTGAGGCGGCAGATTAGACCTTCTAGATGACACCACCTTCTAGTGGGCCGGAGCGCCGCTCGGCACGCGCTGGTGTGGTGCTCCGTTACGGCTGAGAGCGTGCACAGGTCCTGGAGAGTGGGAGGGGGTCCAGAGAGCTCCTCAGAACTGGGTCACAGGGATTAATTTCCTGGCCTAGCCCCTGGAAGCTAATGGCAGATTAGCATTCCCACTCAGCCTCTCCGCCCTTCACAAAGCAGCCAGGAATGAAGCCGAGCCGCCATCCTGCACCTCCGGGCTCTTCTCCGGACAAAACAGGAATATTCTGACCCGACAAGTTCAAATCCAGTCTCTTTTTACCACCATCACAGCTGGTTTATCTCATTTAGAACTGGAGCTTTTCCAGTATTCGGAGGAACTGAGCTTTGGGAACGTTCATCCTGCTTCAGTGCGGATGAAACCTGCTCTGGAGTCTTTTCTGGGAAAGCTTGAACTCATCGCTCACTTCATGGCACTGTTCCTGATGTACATTATGGTCTGTTTGGGGTAATAGAGGGAACTGCGCTCTCTTCATGCTATTGATGTAGCTGCTAGCAAAGGGTGAACAAGTTCACGTTGGTCTCGATTCACTTCCGGACGGCGGCTCCAGGCCACGTTCCTTCATCATCTTTGCCTGATTGATGCTCTGTTCTCTCCTCCTCTTCAGATGTTCCTCCCATGCTTAGTTGCCACTTGTCTCTGTTCTCTTACATGAGGAATTGGGAAAAACGTCATCTGCGACCGAACCGCGACGCCTCTGGACGCCTTCCGGATGATGTCAGCCGCCCAGTACTACCCCAAGCTGCTGAGCATCATGGGAAATGTGCTGCGTTTCTTGCCAGCCTTTGTCCGGATGAAGGAGCTGTTGGAGGAAGGCTTTGTTGGGGAGCTGCTGGTGTGTGAGGCCCAGGTAGGACGCTGATGTTCCTTCACACATGGTTCTGCAGCAGTGGCCTGAACGTACGGAATTCTAGGGCGTTCCATCTTTCCGGAAGCTGAGGTCTGATGTCTTTCCCCACAGGTCCACGGTGGAAGCCTCCTGGGGAAGAAGTACAACTGGAGCTGCGATGACCTGATGGGCGGAGGAGGGCTCCACTCCGTGGGCAGCTACATCATCGACCTGCTGACCTTCCTGACCGGCCAGCGCGCCACCAAGGTCCACGGCTTCCTGAAGACCTTCGTCAAGCAAACGGACCACATCCGCGGCATCCGTCAGATCACCAGTGACGACTTCTGCACCTTCCAGATGGTCCTGGAGGGGGGCGCCTGCTGCACCGTGACGCTCAACTTCAACGTCCCCGGAGAGTTCAGGCAGGAGGTCACCGTTGTGGGCGCCGCCGGCAGGTTAACGGTTCTGGGGACGGATCTGTACGGGCAGAAGAACTGTGGGGGGGCGGCAGCCGGTCCAGAGCTGCTGCTGAAGGACGCCACCCCTCTGGAGAAGGCCTCGCTGCCCGAGAAGGCCTTCAGCGACATCCCTTCGCCCTATCTCACCGGAACCATCCGCATGATCCAGGCCGTGCGGGAGGCCTTCCAGGACCAGGACGATCGGAGGACGTGGGACGGGAAGCCTCTGACCATGGCGGCCACTTTTGAAGACTGTCTTTCTGCTCTTTGTGTGGTGGATAGCATCAAGAGGTCCAACCAGTGTGGAGAGTGGCAGAACGTTGTGGTGATGACAGAGGAACCGGAGATCAGCCCGGCCTACTTGATCAGCGAGGCCATGCGGAGGAGCCGGATGTCTCTCTACTGTTGACGGTGGCCCACCTGCAGAAGGTCGCTGTCCTCTGGATCTGCTCCGGAGGACAGGCCACAGAGTCTGGAGGCCACGACAAGGAGGCAGCTGCAGCCGTGATCCACACCAACCTGGATCTCCAACCTGGATCTCCAACCTGGATCTCCAACTTGGATCTCCAACCTGGATCACCAACCTGGATCTCCAACCTGGATCACCAACGTGGTTCTCCAACCTGGATCTCCAACCTGGATCACCAACCTGGATCTCCAACCTGGATCTCCAACCTTGATCACCAACCTGGATCTCCAACCTGGATCTCCAACCTGGATCTCCAACCTGGATCTCCAACCTTCTGGACGTCCACACAGGGACAAACGGCGTCTCTCTGACAAACGTTCTGCTGTAAATGTTTGATCCCCTCATGTTTGAGTGTTTATCCGCTTCAGTCTGATTTTTTAAGCTAAACTGAGACACAAAGCTGGTTGGTTAAGCTGGAGCCTGGTTGGTTAAGATGGAGCCTGGCTGGTTAAGCTGGAGCCTGGTTGGTTAAACTGGAGCCTGGCTGGTTAAGATGGAGCCTGGTTGGTTAAGCTGGAGCCTGGTTGGTTAAACTGGAGCCTGGCTGGTTAAGATGGAGCCTGGTTGGTTAAGCTGGAGTCTGGCTGGTTAAGCTGGAGCCTGGTTGGTTAAGATGGAGCCTGGCTGGTTAAGATGGAGCCTGGTTGGTTAAGATGGAGCCTGGCTGGTTAAGCTGGAGCCTGGCTGGTTAAGATGGAGCCTGGTTGGTTAAACTGGAGCCTGGCTGGTTAAGATGGAGCCTGGCTGGTTAAGATGGAGCCTGGTTGGTTAAGATGGAGCCTGGTTGGTTAAGCTGGAGCCTGGCTGGTTAGGCTGGAGCCTGGCTGGTTAAGATGGAGCCTGGCTGGTTAAGATGGAGCCTGACTGGTTAAGCTGGAGCCTGGTTGGTTAAGCTGGAGCCTGGTTGGTTAAACTGGAGCCTGGCTGGTTAAACTGGAGCCTGGTTGGTTAAGCTGGAGCCTGGTTGGTTAAACTGGAGCCTGGCTGGTTAAGCTGGAGTCTGGCTGGTTAAGCTGGAGCCTGGCTGGTTAGGCTGGAGCCTGGCTGGTTAAGATGGAGCCTGGTCTCCTGGTCTTCTAGGGTCCTCACCATCCGTCTGTCTTTGTCTTCAGCCTTGAACAAATGCAATGTGAATCCTGACAGCAGGGGAATATTTTAGTTTGCTTTTAATTTATTCTTTTTAACCAAGTAATCCAGCCAAGGACGTCGGCTGGTGCGGTACCGGTGCATCATGTTGATGGACCGATGAGCTTAGAACCCAGTTCTTCTACATCTGTGAACATCTGGAGAATAAATCAATGCAGAAAACAACCAAAACAGTGAAGTGGTCCCTCGGACTGGTGGGTGGGTCACCGATGACCTCTGCTGACCATGAGCTGCAACCTTTGACCCCAGGTTCAACGTCTTCGTTTGAGCTGGAGGACGTGAGGTCGTCCCTTTTTAAGGCCTCTTCGTTCCCTCGAGTGACTCTAACGACTACGGAAACGTCCGGTTGTGTTGAGGAACAACGGCTCCATGTGGCTGCGCACGGTGACCTGTTTCTGCAGCATTATGGGAAATGTGCTGCGTTTCCCAGCTCTTCTCCTGCCCTCAACCGTCTCCAGCAACATCTGCTGCTGAATCCACTCAGATCCCAGATCAGAGATCTTCCTGCTGGGGGAACGTTTCAGCTTCCTTTAGGGAGGAGAAGCTGCCTTCGTTGCGTCTCCACCTGTGTGTTCGTGGACGTTAATGAGCTCAGGAAGGTCTCGCAGTTGAGAGGAGTGTTGTTGAACAGCAGGGGGCGCTGCTCTGGCACCGCTGTGTCTCCGGTGGCCTAGAAGGTCAACAGAACGCCCCAAAACTGAGCCGCTCAAAGGTTCCTGTAACCTGCTGGTGGAGCAAGATCTCTGTTCCACACCCGTGTTTGCATTAAAGTCTGGAACCAATGACGAGTTTCACACTTTGATCTGTTATCAAAGGCGAATTTGTTACAATAGGACGTGGAACGTGACGGTTGGACCCTTCTGCTTCTCCAGGTAGGGTCGCGTTCACCTTCTGGACCAGCAGATGTTGAGACTGCAGGTCTGCTCGGAGCCTTTCTGGTGGCTTCAGCAGCACTTTTCAGCACTGACGGCTCTTTGCTTCCTTGTTGAGAGGCTTCATTTCTTCCAAACATGGCACCAACGTCTCTTTCTGGCGTCTCTACTTTTATTTGTGGCTCTGAAAGTAAAGAGGTTGACGGCCAATAAATGGGTGGTCGTGAGGACCCGTCTGGGAGCCCCAACATCTCCTCCATCTCCTCACCAGAGACCCAGCAACTCACAGTCGACTCGCTGAGTCAGATCAACATCAGCAAACCTCCTCTGTGCTCTCAGGTTCCGGCCGACAGGAGATCGAGACATGTTCCTCAACAACAGAGCCTGTTACCGAGCAACCGGGAGCCAAATGCCGAGCTTATCTCCTTTGTCATCTGTGCTGATCGGCTTGACTGTTTCATTTTCTCACGCTGAGTTTTGCTGCGTCTCCGGTTTTAACCTGGACTGAAGCTCTCTGCTTCTTCTCATCAAGTCCATCTAAAGTTCTCCCAGAACAATGCAAAAGCTCCTTCAGTGTTGTGCCTGTATGCAGTAACGTGTGTGTGCGTGTGTGTGCGTGGTGTGTGCGTGTGTGTGTGCGTGCGTGTGTGCGTGTGTGTGCGTGTGTGCGTGCGTGTGTGTGTGTGTGTGTGTGTGTGTGTGCATCGACTGACTGTGGCACCATTCAGATTTCCTGTCCACAAGGTCAGTGGCCACCAGAGGACTGTGGAGTCTGACGTAACCATGACTCAGCGTTTTACCATTGCTCACCTGCAGGGTGTGTGTGTGTGTGTGTGTGTGTGTGTGTGTGTGTGCGTGTGTGCGTGCATCATTCAGCTTTGCACTTGTGAAATGCAGTTTGTGTAAATTAAAGCAGTTTACATCCAGAAAGGCCTCTGATCTTATATCGTGCTTATTGTTATAAAATTGATCATGTAATTAAATGATTTGGGAAAAACAGCAGCTTTCACTTCAGAACGAGTGTTGCCTCATCGTGTATGAAAAGGAACTTTACACATCAATATTTGTAAGATTAGTTTCAGACCTAAAACACATTATTTTACATCAAAAATGTAAAACAGTTAAAACTAAATGAAATGCACATGACAAAATTTGAGATCAACTAATTGGAATACTTTTATATTTATAGACAAAATGATGGAAAAATCCACGTTTGCTCGATTAATTGTATTTAAAGGCTACAGCGACCCCTTCTGGCGTGCGCGGGTAGTGCACCACCTATCTATGTAGGAGCTGTATGTATAGACTCTATACATACAGTCTCATATTGGTCCCGTCAATTAATCCAGGCTAAAACTTTAGCAGAAGCCCTAAATCAAAAGCTAGACAACCAGATTATATGAGTTTCAGTATAAAATTAAAGGGAATACTTAAACTGGGCATTTTTATGACATCATCATTGAGCAAAGATAAAGTCGGAATGATTTCAAAATCATCTCCTCTGATTTCAAAATCAGAGGAGAAAATGACACCAGTCTGAAAATGTGATAAATTTAAATTAGCTTTTGCTCCGTTAATGATATACTGAGTATATGTATATACAATAATATATACTGGTATACTGAGTATACAGTATATATATACTATAATATATAATGATATACTGAGTATATATACTGTATATACTATAATATATACTGGTATATTACTGATACTGAGCATATATATATACAATAATATATACTGGTATACTGACTATATATATATATACAATAATATATTACTGATATACTGAGTATATATATGTACTATAATATATACTGGTATACTGAGTATATATATATACAGTATATATACAATAATATATCCTGGTATATTACTGATACTGAGCAGGAAGAGGGAGGGACAACGGCAGGAGAAAGAACATCATGTGTGTTTAAACTGGATCATGTGCTTCACTGAGGGCTCAGAACTCAGCAGGTCGGCACAACGTGTGGATCCTTTATGTTCTGATGGGTCGATGATGGTGCCGCTCCCAGCAGATGGTGGAACCTTCAGCACAGGTGAAGCCAGGAGATCCTGATCCTGTGTGGAGAGCATCGTGGGTCTGCTGGAGCCTGATGTTCTCCTGGAGCCTGATGTTCTCCTGGAGCCTGATGTTCTCCTGGAGCCTGATGTTCTCCTGGAGCCTTCTGGCTGCCAGTTCCTGGCAGGGCCCTAAATGGCACCTTGCTCACGGGTACCCCGGCAGTGCTCCGAAGGGCTTCTGGCACCTTCCCTGTTTTGTCTGCCCCGGGGCTCAAACCGGCAACCCTCCGCTCCTCAGCCCAGCTCTCCACGGAGATCCTGGAAGAGTCTCATCCCGACCACTGGAGCCCGGATTTCTGGGAAATGAAGACCTCCCGATGACCACATGGACGAACAACGCCCGGAGGCGCGTCCCACGTGACCCTGTAGCCCCGCCCATCCCGCAACATGTGAGTCCTTCCTCCGCTTCTCCCTCATCTTCTAGCGGTTCCTCAGCCCAGCGAGGGAGACACCGGCCTCCGAGTGCGTGTGTGTGTGTGTGTGTGTGTGTAACAAGGTTCCGAATCAGCTGTGCTGAAATTGTTGATCTGGAACTTTTGGAAGCGACACTCGCTCATTTCCCTCTCCCGATGCTCCGCAGCTGTTCTAGACCAGAGAAGCGCTCCCGAACCAGGACCTGAGCCCGGCTGGACCGAACCCTAACCCTAACCCTAAGCCATCCAACCATCGCGACATGGCGGACGCGGCGGAGACCTGCATCAAGGTGGTGTGTCGCTTCCGGCCGCTCAACAGCTCCGAGCTGGCCCGGGGGGACAAGTACATCCCCAAGTTCCAGGGAGAGGACTGCGTCCAGATCGGGGTGAGCTGCTCCGCTCTTTCTGTTCCCGGTCCACAGGTGCGTCTGCACCCCCCCCCCCCCCCCCCCCCCCACATGGTCTCCTTTTTGAATTGATGTGATATTTCTGTCTTCAGGGAGGAACATGTCCCCCTTTTACTCAATCTGCGTTTTTAGGAGTTTGTGGATTTTAAAGTCAAGCCTTTAAATCTTCGACACCGTTTTTTAGGCACTTTTCCAACCAATCCGAGAGGTGTGTCATCTTTCATTGATCTCAAAGTTCACATCCATAAAAACAAGATGTCCCCTGATGCTCGTGACCTCTAAAAATGAACATGAGAATGAATGGCTGCTTTGTTTGGAGCCTCTGACTCCAGTCACGGCTTCACAGATGATCAGAGCCTCTCGGAGGGGAACCAGCATCTTACTGGGAACCGTTCGTTGGTCGCGACTCCATCAGAGGAACGAAGGCTCAAGGTTCCTCACAGCATGAAGCTTCCATGAAGCACGCTTTCATTTCCTTTCTTCTTCTCATCCAGGATTCATCCTGCTGCCTTCATCTTCTCATTTCCATGGTCTGGGAGAAGCATCCTGGTTCACATGCTTTTCATGACCTTTAACCTAAAGCTTTTCGCCATGTTTGGTGTCCTTTTACTGGAGCTAAAATATTATATGTGAAATATTAGCATGAGAAAAGAAGAAAGATAGCTCATCTTTTACCGCTACGGAGAGCGTAGCGCTGTGGGGCTCTTGGCTGAGCAGGAAGAGGGAGGGACAACGGCAGGAGAGCCCGGCTGGACCGAACCCTGATGTCAGCGCCCCCTGCTGGAAACCGGATTAGCTATTAGCTTCATAACTTTATTCGATGAAACCAATAAGCACCTTGAATCTGTGGCGTTAATGAAAGAGGCTAATGACCTAGCAACTGTGGTAACATTCCTCCATGGAGGGTGTAAAGGTGGCACCAAGTTTTTCCTCTCCCGTGCTAACGATGCTAATTTCCTCTCAGCCAAAGAAGGATTAGCAGGACACGTCGAGAGACCAGGGGATGAGGGGCTCTACTCCGGTGTGGTTGGGGGGGGCACGTTTAGCTCATCCCGAAGAGGCTGGAACCAGTATGATCTGGCCACTGGGCTCTGGTCTCTTGTCCTGATTTCAATCATTTAGATGTTTTTTCCATTAAACTATCTGAATTTGCGAGGAGCGCTGAAGCTCACCCCAGGTTCTCACCTCAATCCTTCACAAACTGGGATGTGTTGGTGCTTTGACTGGTCGTGAGGAGCTCCACCGGAGGACTGGGGAGCAGGTAGATGCAGCTCGATGCAACCAAGAGGAACTCGCTGGGACTGGCTCAAGGTTAGCTCAAGGTTAGCTAAAGTCACCAGGGCAGGCGGGTCGACCTGCCTGTGTTGGGGAAGGCGGGTTTAGACCCACGAGGTCTGGAAGAGGCGGTGGGGGAGGATCCCTTCCTGGCTCAGAAAGAGGAGCCACCTGCCCATCTGGTGCAGGCAGACGTGGGGTGGGGGCATAAGGTGAGGGTGAGGGTTACCCTCACCCTCACCCTCACCCTCACCCTCACCCTCACCCATGGATGGGATCAACGGATGGGCCCCCGGCCCTGCAAACACCAACATGTGGTGGGGGCCCTCCATGTGTAGGTGTGTAGGCCACCGGCCCACCCTCAGGATCATGGCTGGAACCCATAATATCCCATAATAGCCCCAAGTTTAATGGATGCAACATGGGTGCAGAACTAATGGTTAAAATATGGAAAGGCGCTACAGACGCCTCCCAATAAACATCCCATAGTTTTTATATGACCTGAATCTGGGATTAGAACCTCCTCTGGAAAAGGCCTCTATAGTTAACGGAGCTCCACGTGTTGACACATCTGTCCGTGTTGTGTGTGTCCAGGGGAAGCCGTACTACTTTGACCGTGTGTTCCAGTCCAATACGACCCAGGAGCAGTTCTACAACGCTGTGGCGCAGAAGATTGTCAGAGGTGAGATCTGCTCCTCAGGCGTGTGGAGCAAAAGTCACGGGTTTGGGTCCCGCAGCAGCGTTAAACCTGACAGTGTTCCAGCAAATACCTGGAACAGACGAGGCAAAATGAACTCTGATAATATTCCTAAATAGAATCTTCTCGTGGCGACTGCCTCATTCCTCACATGCTAACGTGACATGCTAACGTGACATGCTAACGTGACATGCTAACGTGACATGCTAACGTGACATGCTAACGTTTCTTTGCTCTGATGTCTGCAGATGTTCTCGAAGGCTACAATGGGACCATATTTGCCTACGGACAGACGTCCTCAGGCAAAACACACACGATGGAGGTAACCGCCAACGTGCGCTGGTGCTCGTGCTCGTGCTCGTGCTCGTGCTCGTGCTCGTGCTCGTGCTCGTGCTCGTGCGGAGGGCGCTGAACTGTGCCTTTCTGTTTCACTGAAGGGGAAACTTCACGACCAAAACATGATGGGTGTCATTCCCAGAATTGTTCAGGACATCTTCAACTACATTTACTCCATGGACCAGAACCTGGAGTTTCATATCAAGGTGAGTCAGACAAATGCTAGAGGTTCCAGAAAAGCCCAGCTGGCACATCTGACCTGACATCTGCTCTGCAGGTCTCATACTTCGAAGTCTATTTGGATAAAATCAGGGATCTGCTGGACGGTAGGTCTCAGGTGTCTCAGGTGTCTCAGGTTCCTCAGGTTCCTCAGGTGTCTCAGGTGTCTCAGGTTCCTCAGGTGTCTCAGGTCCTCAGGTGTCTCAGGTTCCTCAGGTTCCTCAGGTTCCTCAGGTGTCTCAGGTTCCTCAGGTTCCTCAGGTGTCTCAGGTTCCTCAGGTGTCTCAGGTTCCTCAGGTCCTCAGGTGTCTCAGGTTCCTCAGGTTCCTCAGGTGTCTCAGGTTCCTCAGGTTCCTCAGGATCCTCAGGTGTCTCAGGTTCCTCAGGTTCCTCAGGTGTCTCAGGTTCCTCAGGTTCCTCAGGTTCCTCAGGTGTCTCAGGTTCCTCAGGTTCCTCAGGTGTCTCAGGTTCCTCAGGTTCCTCAGGTTCCTCAGGTTCCTCAGGTGTCTCAGGTTCCTCAGGTGTCTCAGGTTCCTCAGGTTCCTCAGGTGTCTCAGGTTCCTCAGGTTCCTCAGGTTCCTCAGGTCCTCAGGTTCCTCAGTTCCTCAGGTTCCTCAGGTTCCTGCTCCTGGTCCTCCACCAGGTCTTTTCCTGACTCCTTTTCTCCGCTGCAGTAACAAAAACCAACCTGCCCGTGCACGAGGACAAGAACAGGGTTCCCTACGTTAAGGTGAGATCTTGGGAATCCTTCTCCACATCCATCAGCTCACCCCAGCCAGTGTTAATGCGTGTGCACGAGCGTGTGCACGAGCGTGTGCACGCAGCAGTGAGGCGCTGTGCTGTGGTGTAGCTGGACCCGGCCTGCAGGCAGCACGCCGCTCACCCTTGTGATTCTGTGTGTCCGCAGGGCGCCACCGAGCGCTTTGTGTGCAGCCCCGACGAGGTCATGGAAACCATCGAGGAAGGCAAGAACAACCGGAGCGTGGCTGTCACAAGTGAGTGCTGACACTGGCCCCGCCCCCACTGAGGCGCCTCGCGTGGCCCCGCCCTCACTGAGGCGCCTCGCGTGGCCCCGCCTTCACTGAGGCGCCTCGCGTGGCCCCGCCTTCACTGAGACGCCTCACGTGGCCCTGCCTTCACTTGGCCCCGCCTTCACTTGGCCCCACCTTCACTGAGGCGCCTCGCGTGGCCCCGCCTTCACTTGGCCCCACCTTCACTGAGGCGCCTCCCATGGCCCTGCCTCACGTGGCCCCGCCCTCACTGAGACGGCTCACATGGCCCCGCCTCACATGGCCCTGCCTCACGTGGCCCCGCCTCCCGTGGCCCCGCCTCACCCCATGAGCCTTTTACAGTATATTAAGTGTATTAATTCACTTTGTATGTTGATATGGCAACGTGGGAGGAGCCTGCTGGTGATGGAAAAATGAATCTGTGTGTGTCTGTGTGTCTGTGTGTGTGTGTGTGTCTGTGTGTGTCTGTGTGTGTGTGTGTGCGCGTGTGGTGTGTGTGTGTGTGTGTGTGTGTGTGTGTCAGACATGAACGAGCACAGTTCCAGGAGTCACAGCATCTTCCTCATCAACATCAAGCAAGAAAACACTCAGACTGGACACAAGCTCACCGGCAAACTCTACCTGGTCGACCTGGCGGGGAGCGAGAAGGTGGGAGGCACCCTGCACGCTGCCCCCCCCCCCCTCCCCTCCTCCCCCCCTCCCTCCCAGTTTCCGATGTGATGACCTTATTTCTCAGGTGGGTAAAACTGGAGCTGAGGGAACGGTCCTGGATGAGGCCAAGATGATCAACAAGTCTCTGTCTGCTCTGGGAATCGTCATCGCAGCTCTGGCCGAGGGTTCGGTGAGACAGATGGGGGGGGGTGAGGGAGGGGTGGGGGTGAGGGAGGGGTGAGGGAGGATGAGGGAGGGGGTGAGGGAGGGATGAGGGAGGGGTGAGGGAGGGGTGAGGGAGGGGTGGGGGGTGAGGAAGGGGTGGGGGAGAGATGAGGGGGTGAGGGAGGGGTGAGGGAGGGAGGGGTGAGGGAGAGGTGGGGTGAGGGAGGGATGAGGGAGGGGGGAGGAGGGGTGAGGGAGGGGGGGGGTGAGGGAGGGGTGAGGGAGGGGTGAGGGAGAGCTGAGGGGGGTGAGGGAGGGGTGAGGGAGGGGTGGGGGGTGAGGGAGGGATGAGGGAGAGATGAGGGAGGGATGAGGGAGGGGTGAGGGAGGGGTGGGGGTGAGGGAGAGATGAGTAGGTGAGGGAGAGATGAGGGAGGGGTGGGGGTGAGGGAGGGGTGAGGGAGGGATGAGGGAGGGGTGGGGGTGAGGGAGGGGGTGAGGAGAGATGAGGGGGGGTGAGGGAGGGGTGAGGGGAGGGATGAGGGAGGGGGGGGGTGAGGGAGGGGTGAGGGAGGGGTGAGGGAGAGGTGAGGGGGGGTGAGGGAGGGGTGAGGGAGAGATGAGGGGGTGAGGGAGGGATGAGGGATGATGATGGATGGATGCAACCATTTTTTCCCAAAACAAGTGCTGACTGATGTTGAGGTCCTCATCTCTCTTCCTGCGCCCCACGTGCACCCCCACGTGCGCCCCCACGTGCACCCCCACGTCGCCCCACGTGCACCCCCACGTGCACCCCCACGTCCGCCCCACGTGCACCCCCACGTGCACCCCCACGTGCGCCCCACGTGCACCCCCACGTGCACCCCCACGTGCGCCCCCTGCCAGAGCTACGTGCCGTACAGAGACAGTAAGATGACCAGAATCCTGCAGGACTCTCTGGGGGGGAACTGCCGGACCACCATGGTCATCTGCTGCTCCCCGTCCGCCTTCAACGACGCTGAGACCAGGTCCACTCTGCAGTTCGGCCAAAGGTATCCAGAGGGGGGCTAAACTGACCTTTGACCTTTGGTTCTATGAAGGCTAACAATTCAGCCTGACGACTGAAAGAGAGCAGAAGCCTAACTGGGGGGGGGCAGGATGTGAAGGTGACCGACTCCTTTGTGGCTCCGCAGGGCCAAAACGGTCAAAAACACCGTGACTCTGAACGTGGAGCTGACGGCAGAACA